>NC_072463.1:25572857-25817857 GCF_027596085.1 Anoplopoma fimbria | reverse complement strand
TTCACGGCAGTGTGACCGCCAGCCTGCCCGCCTCCTCCTCCTCCTCGCAGCTTCGGGAAGAAGAAGGTGCTGAACGAGTAGATTTTGAATCCTACTGCTTCACCAGAGCATCGCTCCATGACCAGGGACAGGTAGAAGTTAATCACCTTGGTAAATGAACAAGATGAAGCCCATTATAAAACATCCTAAAAAACGCTCTTAAATATGAGTTCAAGACAGCGATTATCCTAAAAACGTTGAGCTGCCTCTTTGTTGCACCGACTCTTCGTTGACCTACCTCATCGTTGAGCCAGCCGCTTTCCTGCAGTGTGGCCAGGTCTCTCTGTGTGATGCGTAGTTTGAAAGCTGCACTGAGAACAAGGTTGGGATCACTCTGAGCCAGAGCACAACTCACCTCTGCTGCCATTTCCTACACACAAAGACAACAAATACATTAAATAAAAGAAACTGTAGGCATGATTTCTACAACACAGTGACTACATCACATCACTCCTGACCATCTCACCTTGGTCAGCCTGGGTATGTCCTCATCACTGTGCCTTGTATGCGCAGAATATGTGTCTGGGAGACTGACAGCAGGAGTCTCTCTGTCCACTAGATTGAGGCGGGTTGCTACTTCTGTAGAAAGGTCCAGATCCGCTGCCTGTTTCTGCTGCAACACAGATCGACATAAAAAGACAGATATAATACAAATCTGTTCCTGCCAATAATCAGAACTTCATGGTGCTTTGACATGTGATGAAAGAGCAAGATAAATGACTACCTTTGCACATCTAACAGGCTGTGTGTCCTCGAGGGCTCCACTGAATGTCTTACTAAAAGTATAGCTACCCCACCTGGAAAGGAATCATACGGAGGTCAGTACAATAAGCAGAATGAATCAATAAACGTAACACACACATACTGTATACACACACACACACACACACACACACACACACACACACACACACACACACACACACACAGACATACTACACTAACCTGTCCTTGGTTGCAGATGTATTTCTCCATGTAAACACACTTGGGGAAGCTGTTCGAAAAAGACAAGTGACGGTTGAGCAGGGTAGATTCATTACAACATATTTACTCATGTGGACATATTTCAACCGACTGACTCTGCGTAATGTGAAAACTGGTCTGTTTGTTCAAGGAATTCTTTAAATCTTTACCAATCACAAACAAACGTACATATACTGATTCAGATCAATGTCTTCTTAGGTTAATAGGCATCTTACCCATATATCCCGTCTTCCTGGGAGCTGATTCAAAGGCTTTTCCTGAAGCAGCAGTTTTGTGATCAGCCTGTGAAAGCATCTCACTGGAGAGGAAAAGGAGAAAGGGATATGAGAGTAGATCATACGGTGTGTTGTTAAATGGACCTTGAGGAAATATCTAAATACTCCACATGAGTATAGATGATGGGTTATACTCACTCTTGCGGTTTTGTTTGGTTGAAAGGTAGTGGTTGGCTTTTGCTGTATTTCTCTGATACCATCTCCAGCAGGCGCCTGTAGTGCTCCTTATTGTTCTGCTTTATGGCCTTAAGGGGGAAACCAAAAACATGATAACTCACAAGCCAAGTGGTACAGAAAGCATGATTAGTGGTAAATACAACATAAAACTACATAAATAAACTGAAAGAAAATGTAAATGGGATTAAATGGTTGAAGTTTGAATCTTTATTCGACAGAAATTGTGAGAGTGAATTTTACTACTTTGATCTGTACTCAAAACGGGTGAATCTACTGGAGAAGGGACTTCTTTTCTGTTTCAGCAACCCTTTATAATTTAACTAAAGATATATTGGACGCTATTAGCTTGTAGCAGATGTATTGTATTTGGTGTGATTAACAAGGATTTGCAGTAAAGGAATGCCCCCCTTGGTTTGAGGTAATGTAAAAAACAGTGTTTGCCCACCAGAGAGCACTGACAAGTTTATTTTTACACAGTAAAATATCCCACTCAGTTTTGTATATTGGGCACATTTTTCCCCCTCATAAAATAGATCTAAGTGATCCTTATCAAGATTATTTATGTTAAATAATAGATATACTATATATACTACAAGTATAAAATCATAAAATCTGATTTTTTTTAAACTACCAAATATTGACATTAAAAATGTAGTATCAGTCGTGATTTAAAAGACTTATAAATTCATAAAAATTGTACAAACGATGCCAGCTTCCTATAAAAAACCCAACAAATAAAACCTTAAGACTATTTTACCTCTTCCACAGTAAGACTGGGCTTGTAGCAGCGGTGGTGTCCAAAGCCATTACAGGTTAGATCAGGGTTAGTGGTTCCCACCCTCAGAGCAGGTCTGGAGGGCAGCAGCTGCAGGGAGGCTCTCCTCTCCCGGTCCTTCCCCCTGTCAGGAAGCCCTGCAGACAGCCCTGCAGACAGCCCTGCCCCGCTGGATTCAAAAAGGTTATGCACATTAGCAAAAGGTGATACTGATGGTTTCACAGCCCTGCAGGTATATTTACAGCAAACTGGATGAGTGAAGGGAACCGGACCATGACTTGCCTGTATTTCCTCATTAAAGGAGGTGAGGAGCTCTGGAAGGGATTCTTCCCACTCCTCTCATTCACTCCAACTACTGGTTTACCTGAAGACAAACAACAAAATCAAGCAAATTACAATGGGGATAAGGACGAGAGGACCACTAAGTAAAGAGTGTGGATGAAACAGAGAAACATAAATACTGTAAACATATCATACTTCTCCTGCAATAACAGCGGTCTTCACTTACTCATTCTCCACTCAGTACTGTTCAGCCAAGAGGTGTGGAGCTCATCTATCCCCATCAGAGTTACAGGCTGGATCAAAACAGGAAACGTGAAGTAAGTAAAAGATAGAGAATACAAATCACATATGAAACAACAGTAAAATCAAACTTAAGTTGCGCTTACACTCTGTTCCTGACCTACTTATCCAAACTCTACAGGATAAAATACAGCTTTAAGCATCCAATCTAGTGTGTAACTGTCATATTGACTCAGTTCACACACGCAAATGCAACTTTATTAACCCCTTGTGATCAGATTTTTCTCCCCTACTTAGATTTGAAATTACATTTAGGAATATTGTCAATTCAGCAAAAGAAATACAGAGAAGAGAGGACTCTTATGACTATTTCATGTCTTGTCCCAAGTATAGCCTTCTGAACTTTGTTTGTGATGAAAAATCAACTGTATTCACGTGTGTTTCTGTCGGTTTATTTCAGTATATTTTTCAGATGGATGTTTAAAAACGTTATGCTCATGCCGTACTGCATACAAAATATAGAAACATTTCCGAATGTGTCCTCAGTGCATTTTGGATGCAACACACCTCTATTCAGGGCATTTCAATTGTGGTCACCCAGGAAGCATTTAAGTACAGAGTGTGAACAGGACGATTGATATTTACAAGAAAAGATGTGGACTGAACCTTTAAGTAGCCATTCCCATGGATGTATGAAGAGAACTGGATACAGTGTTGGAGGAGGGCTACCGTTGATTCCTATGAAAGTTGCTCAGTGGCGCATGAAGGCAAAATGGATTCCACATTCAAGAGAAAGCGCATTAGCTTTTATTCACTAGGGCTCATTCACATGAATGGCAGCACAAAAACTACTCTGGATATGGCTATTAGTACATTCTCCTCTTTTTTAGGATGTAATGACTTAAATAATAGCTATTTAAAGTTGATTTAATGGCACCTCTTTCCAATGTAAGTTAGTCAATGCTGAAGGGTCTTTTTGGGCCCAATGGCATCATGTGACTGACAAGGAAGTTGCAATTGAAGGGTTTGGCTATAATGAAAATAGGTTTCAAAGCCTGGAGCACTCTTCCTGTGAGCCTGCTGGGATCCTGTGTGGATCAGACTGTTATTTCCCCGTATCAAACTTCAAATGCACATGTGTGATGGAGGGAGTTGGAGCACAAACCTGCGTGTCTTCATAAAGTCTCGGCTTCTCACACCTGGTCGTCAGCGGGTTCTGCAGCCTGAGCAGGCTTGCTACCCCGGCAACCGTCTTCTTCACAAAGCTAATGACTACATCTGACACACAGGACACACCAAATCAACAACAGACCTCATTTGTGGGAGAATTTTGGAATTAATATCAAGATAATGTGTATCTTAAACAAACCTCGCCTCCTTCTTTTCACCTCTAGCTGGTCACTCTGGGAAACACCGTCTGCAACATCAACACTGTAAATACAAAAACACAGTTTGAGATATGGGATACTGACAATATCACAATATTTGAAAAACTATGATGGAGTCCAAGGTGACGTCTTTACACATCTTATCTTGTCCGACCAACAGTCCGAAACCCAAAAGATATTTAATCAGTGTTATAAAAACACAGAAAAGCAGCACTTTTGAGAGTTTCAAACCGGAGAAGAGGTATATAATAAAGGAATATAATAATAATAATAAGAGGTAGTGTTTTTGTGGAAAAAAGAATCCCCATAATTAGGTGATAATCAAAACAGTTGCCAATTATTTTTCTGCCAATGCGAAATGTATCTGAATGTATTGTTATAGCTCTCTTATATAAAATGTGGCAACATACTATTAAAAACAACTCTCTCAATATAATTCACTTTCACATGAACAACAACCCTCCAAAATATCCCATTTAAACCTTTATCAGTACAGTTAGACTAAATACAGCAAACACCAAAACCATCAATCAACACCTCTCTATGTCAGTCTGAACAAAAACTAAACATTATAATCATTCTGTTATATTTGATCACATTAGTATCATCTAATCAAGGTGTTGGAGTGCACATAACACTTTGTTTAGCCCAAACATTACATGTGTGTGGCTGTTTGTGCCTTAATGTAATGTAATGTAATGTAATGTAATGTAATGTAACCCTTTCACACATCAGCCACAACAATAACACTCACTGTAGTGGCTGATGTGCAACTATGCCATCAAACCCATAAATATACAAGAAAACAACATCTGAATAGCTGTCCACTGTAGTGACCTCTATGCATGGAAGAAAACCCAATATTAAATATATATATATTAAATATATAGATTATGTATGTGTTTTATATGGACATGTCATGTTATGCTGGTGAGAGTTTATCTTATTGATTATTCACACTATAGCTGGCTGTAAATGACTGTATTATTATTATGATTATGATTCTATTGATTCTACAAAACGTTAACCTGTAACTAAACCCTATGACTAGTGACCACCTGGAGAGGTCATGTCTAGTCTCTGGAGAGGTCATGTCTAGTCTCTGGAGAGGTCATGACTAGTCTCTGGAGAGGTCATGTCTAGTCTCTGGATAGGACACGACTAGTCTCTGGAGAGGTCATGACTCTGGAGTCTCTGGGAGAGGTCATGACTAGTCTCTGGAGAGGTCATGTCTAGTCTCTGGAGAGGTCATGACTAGTCTCTGGATAGGACACGACTAGTCTCTGGAGAGGTCATGTCTAGTCTCTGGATAGGACACGACTAGTCTCTGGATAGATAGGACACGACTGGAGAGGACACGACTAGTCTCTGGAGAGGTCATGACTAGTCTCTGGATAGGACATGACTAGTCTCTGGAGAGGACATGACTAGTCTCTGGAGAGGACATGACTAGTCTCTGGAGAGGTCATGACTCTGGTCTGCAGACCGACCTCCGGTAGCTCCGTTTGGCCGGTCTGTTGTGGTTCTGCTGCCGCCGTGCTGCCTCTCCCTCGCCGGGTCGCGTTGGTGCCTCCGCGGTGCCGCTTCCTTTCCCCGTAACGGGCTCAAACAGCGACGAGAGTCCGTCAACTATCCATCCATACATCCCAGACAGAGACGAGAGGAGTGTAACGCGGTCTTCTACGCGGTCCAGGACGACGTCACGGCGGGGACAGCGATCTACGACACTCCGCCCGCCGCTGGCGTTAGCTTAGCTTTAGCTTAGCGTTAGCTTAGCTTTAGCATCGCTGATATTCTGAGGACGTGCGTCATTCTGTGTTGATGTATGACGTAGGGCGAACGTTTTAGACGCCTGCGGAGAACGAGGGGGCGGAGTTATGACGAGCAATAGGAATGGAGACGAGAAACACCGCAAGCGGCTCCTGCGGGCTTCATAAACTAACGAACCCATGAAAGAGAGTCTGTTACATAATAATAAACATCTCTGTAACACAAACACATGATAGAGAGTCTGTTACATAATAATAAACATCTCTGTAACACAAACACATGATAGAGAGGCTGTTACATAATAATAAACATCTCTGTAACACAAACACATGATAGAGAGTCTGTTACATAATAATAAACATCTCTGTAACACAAACACATGATAGAGAGCCTGTTACATAATAATAAACATCTCTGTAACACAAACACATGATAGGGAGGCTGTTACATAATAATAAATATCTGTAACACAAACACATGATAGAGAGCCTGTTACATAATAATAAACATCTCTGTAACACAAACACATGATAGAGAGGCTGTTACATAATAATAAACATCTCTGTAACACAAACACATGATAGGGAGGCTGTTTCTGTCTGGACGTTTAATACGTTTTAATTACAAACAAGAGTGTAATCAGTTAAAAAAATAAAATAAAATCAAGGAAAGCCCGTTTCAGGAAAATAAAATGTGAATTAATGATCAAATACTCATTGTAAATCAACATTATGATTAGTAAAAGATTATAGCTTTTTAACCAAAAACTATTACTTATTATCTATTAAAACAAGCTTAATTATTGCATTTGATTCACATCCAAACCTCATTTATTTGATTGTATAGGTTTGGTCATATTTATTCTCATTATTTACTATTATAAAAAGGAATGAAATCTTCAGTAAAGAGGTAAAAATGAGACACCAAAGTATGGTTTACATGTTCTATTACCTGTCATTTGCAAGTGCCAAAAATGGCAATTATTTACAATTATCTTGTTTTTTGTTTTTTTTTTTAAAGTAAAATTGATAGATTTTTCACTTTCTAACTTACAAATGCATAAATCTGATGTACCATGAGTATTTGTAGTTTTATCATGCCCCTTCTTTTGTCTTTTATTGTTGCTAACTCACCCTAAATGAGCCTGTACAGTCTTTATTATCTGTTACTGGAGAACAGATTCCTTCAGTGCTCTGTTCCTGTTATTTTATTAAAGTATCATGTATGTTCAAACCGTTTCTCCTATATTACGGTTAACTAAATAAATAGCACACAACAATCAAACCTCTAATATAAATGTTTCTTGAAGAATTTTCATGGTGCAAAAGTGACAGAAACCTCAGGAGATACTTCATTTAAGAGGTACAAAAAAAAATAAACCCAGTCCCTTCGGTTTGTTAACACATTTAAAATATTTATCAACTTTATGGTAGAAACATAGAGAATACAAAAAACAAATATGGTTCACCTTTATGCAATAACGTGCTCACTAGCTACGTTGATCATCGATTTACAGAAAAAAGAATCAGTGCAAATTTGGACACATGTAAAATGAACATCAGTCCTATTTACATCACACAAGGATATAAAAACATTAGTAGAAAAATAACAAACAGCACACTTTACAATAAAAGAAAACCATCTGTTCTTGCAACATATTAAGGGAGCCTTCAAAATACTAATGCACAGGGAATAGAAAAATTACAATAGAAAATATTAAAAATAATTTATGTAACTATAAAATCACATCTTTCAAAAATTCAACTCACGATATTCCTTTCAACATATTTCTACAAAGGTGTAAGGCATGGACAGTTTTGGAAAGATACGCAGACATTCATTCATTCAGTGGTCGGATAACTTCGGGTCGGGCTGGAAAGCAGACGAACCTAATAGAACACACAAAGATAACAAGATATGGTGATTAGCATCCAAAGACATAAAATACACACATAAAAGTAAAGTTAAAGACAAAACTACGGGTGATGGTTTAACTTTGACAATTGTTTTGAGTAAAGACAACTGTGCATTTGTTTAAAAATATAATTTGTTAAATATACATATGTTCAATATTAATGTATAAGCAATCACAGATATTGCCACAAGTAGACTTAAAGCATTGCAAAAACAACCAATTAGGAAACAGCATTGATGAAAATGAGCCTAAGTATTAGCCTATACATCTTTTGAGGGTGAATATCTGCCTCTACTGCCATACTCTAACACTTATAGTAAATTTACACATCATTAAATATTGCTAATGCATGTTAGCAGAAAGATGAAAAGATGAAATATTCAGTTCTGTAAAACAATACGTGTGAAAACGTTCCTGCAATGAAAAAAGAAAAATCACACATGACAGTCCATCAGCAGAGCTGTCACGCTTCGGTCTTTGAGGGTAAATGTCTTGCAGGTTTTTGTTATTGTGACAGCTGACGAGGGAGCTATGAATAATATTCATTTTTACACCACTTAGGTTTCTTCAGGGTTCACCAAGTTAAAATACTTTTTTACTTGTACGTTGGACAATATGACTCACCAAGTCAAATTCCTGGTAAGTGCAAAAATACTTGACAATAAACTAATTCTGATTCTAATGCCTAAAATTATTTAATTTATTTCACATTATCGAAATTTCCCCACCATCATATAAAAGCACCACACCAACAACATGCTTTCAATTGGTTTTCTATAATGATAAACTTACTGTTCACGTGGAAAGATTTTTTTGATCATCAAACTAAATCTTAAAGCATATTAATCAATCATCCACTAAAACAATTGGCTGGCTCGACAAGTCTGCATAAAATAAATTAACATTAATGTAGGGGGATCATTAACCTGCAGGGCATGTACATTTTCAGACCAGAGTGCTACCACCACTTATCTAGTGCAGTCAGTGAATGATGAAAAGCACCCATCCCGAGAGGTGCATTGTGCTGCTTTGATATTTGATATTTGGTGGAGTGAGTATTTTACACTCACACTCACCTGGACCGTTCAGGTAAAGGGGCGACAAGCAGCTCAGGTACAGCCACGTCCTATTCTCCTGCAGCCAGCGCTGCCGATAACCAATCATATCAGGGGAACAGGCTGGCTGTATCCTCCTTTCCTCTTTAGGGGGCGGGGCTAAATGAGTCTTGCTTACTAGGTTGGGAGATGATAGAGCACACAGGTTTTTTGTGGGGATTTATTAAATGCCGTTTTGCAGGAAGTGTTAGGCCATCCATCACAAACGTTTTCCGTAGAATTACTTCTGTAGCCAGTAGCGCATTTTCTGTGTATTTTTCTCTGATGAATGGAAAAATCACTTCCTGGAAAATGGACAGAAAAGTGGTTTGTGATGATATGTGATGTGTGGTCTGATCTCGGCATAAGAGCTATAAAACATAAACCCAGTGCCCTGTAACATCTCCCAGTGTGATATCACTCGCTACAATTCTGATTATGGGCTCAGAACCCAAGAAGTTGTGCTTAGTAATTTGGCTGTTTTTGAGTGGGATGCCTTGACATTTTGTGGGTACCATCACCAGTAGAATTTCTAACCTAACTGTACCCTGCTCAGGCCCAATCACTGATAAACTGTAAACACAAACATGGACTAGAGTATAATGAATGAAACCCTGGAGGTGCCCCAATCCTATAACCGATGAATGGACTCAGTGTTCACCCGACACCCTGTGTTCATCCACCTTGGTGCATTCAATTCCCATCTTTTGTGTTCACCTGTTTCCCCTTCCTTATACCTAATGCTGTTCACCTTGTCTTGCTCCCACCAACCGTTGCTGGACTTTCTCTAGATGGTGGATATACTCCGTCAGAGATCGCTCTGGATCCTGAGACATTCCTCCTGAATGCTCCGAGCCCAGACTGGTGCTGGAGTGAACCCTGAGGAGAGAAGAAAGCTCATCGATTAAAAAATAACTTTGATTTCAATAAAATATGTGAAGACATCCACTTAAAAATGCAAAGTTTTAAGAAGAGCCCAAACCTGTTGTGCAACCTGAAGGGTGATTTTGTGGGCGGAACAAGAGCGGACACTGTCTCTCTGTTTGGTGGCGAGTCAAAATGTAATCTTGGCTGTTGTTGCCTTAAAACTTCAGCTTTAGGCCCTGTAAGAGACATTAAGATTAAAAATCAACCCACTCATACACACAGAGGTGATGCATAGTATCATTAAATGTGTTGACCTTGACAATGTCCATTGACAGTCCCAGATACAGATAATCTTCTGATCGCTTTCTGCCATTTCCTGGTCAGGAACTTCATTCTGAAGAAAATTAAAAAGTGTGATCAGTTTTATCCATATACAAGGTGGAGGTAAGTCTTTAATCTTTACATCCTGGTACTCTCCCTACCTCGAGACAGCAATGACAACCCGAACAGCAGCCCTAAATCGTCCGAGGGGTCTGTTGTGGGAGAGCGGGGGTGACGGCCGTGCCCCCATGTGAGCGATGAGACACAGTGTGGCCTGCTCACACTCCTGGAAATTTCCCAACAGCAGCAGCAGGTATCGTTTCTGGTAGACCAGAGCTTTCCTGAAGCTCTCAGCACGCAGGTAGCGCTCATACAGGCGCTGCACCTGAAAAACAAAAACACAGGATGTAATATTGTGTGTATCAGCATGACAGTAAGGTGTTCAAGTTGACATTGGTAATTATATTTTTTACAGCTAAGCCAACATACTGTGATTAAAAAAAATTGGATTCATCAAAGTAGGCCCCCTCCACCTTTTCAGTACTACTCAAAGCAAACCAATAGTACTCAAAACAAGAAATGTAAGGATCGAAGTACATACACAACATTAGAATATATTGGGACTAAGTGCAGGCAAAGTGTTAACTGGACTAGAAACCAGAATTCAATAATATTGCCATTTAGTGGCTGCATTGATTTGTCCGTTAGGCCAAGTTTGGTGCCCCTGTGTTTTCCACAGGTTGGTCATTTCTTTGAGGTTGTCTAAGCTCTGAAGTGTAACACTTGTAAATGCAGCACTTTTGCAGCTGAAAAAAGAGAATAAAAACAATGTATATGAAATTAAAAAGACACCTTTAGGATGAGGGCAAATATATTAGGGTGGGTGAGGTTAAATCAATTCTATCAACAGCATAGAAAATACTGCAGTGATTAATCTTATAAAATGTCCCTGGATAGCTTCATAAAAAAATATAATATCTATTATGCCAGTTTCTATATCATAACAAATGTGTTTATGTGCACGTGTTTCGTACTGACCTTGCTGTTGCTGATCACATCACTGACGGGTCTGTTTTCAGTTTCTGTGGTGACCTTGGCGAGCTCGTTCTCTGTGCGCCGCAGCTGTCGCTCCAAGCAGGTGAGTTTATGTTTGAGGGTGGCTCTCTCCTGACTCAGGGATGTAACGCGCTCTGTAAGTTCAGAGTTCTCCTTCAGCAACCTTTCCAGCAGACTGGACGAGGATGATATGGACTCCATCTATGGTAAAAAAAAAAAAGTCCAGTGAGGTGCATTCCTATAATACCAGCATTATATGCCTCAAATAGTAGTAAAGTAAGGGGTTCTGTGGCATAGCACCATTTTTTGTTTTTTTACTGTAGTGTTTGTGTAATAACCACTTGTGTACCTGCTGGTTTAGTTGTGCACTGCCTGCCTGGTAGTCACTCTGGAGATGCTGTGAAGATGCAGCCCTGTGATGCTGCCCTGTGGTTCGTCCAGACAGCCTCTGAGCAGCCATCTCTCTCTCCTCCCGCTCCAGCTCTGCCAGAGTGCGCTGCAGCTCCTGCATGCGCTGCTGGTCCTGTTGCCTCAACAACTCTAACTCACACTAAAAGTCAAAACGTTTGTAAGGAGGTGCGTTAATGTGTATCCAGATCTGTTTTAAACATATCTAAGATAAGACAATACATTTGTGAAAGCATTGAGCACAGTAAGTTGATGATATTTTACCAGTTTGCTGTTGGTCCTTTCCTGTCGTCTGTCTCTCTCCATCTGCTGTTGCCTCTCCTTCCTCTTCTCTCTCTCCCACTGCTCCTCCCTCTCCCTCTCTTTGTCCTTCAGCAGTCGCAGTCTCTCCTTCAGCTCGGCCAGTTCCACCCCTAGGTGTCTGGACCGCTCTCGCTCCTTCTCCAAAGCACAGCTGGTTTCGCGTTTCTGCTCCTTCAAGGTCTCCGTAGCTACACGATATCGAGTGGCGGCCTCCTGCTCCCTCTGCAGCTCCACCCTCCTCGTTTTGTCCTCCTCTTCCCATTTCCTCCTGCTCTGCAGTAGCTCAGCTCTCAGTTTGTCCAGCTCAACTACCAGCTCCTCCCCCTGCCTTCGCTCCTGCTCCAGCTGGGCGCGCATGTCGGAGAGGAACTTCCTGTCCCTGGCGGCGTCCGCCTCGTGTCTGCGGCTAAGTTCATCCACCTGCCTGGAGCAACGGTCTCGCTCTTCATCCAGCTTCCGGCAAGCATTTGAGAGCTTGGAGTGAATTTCTGCTTGGCGAGATTCTGCTTCAGTCATGAGGCGCTCAAGACGAGTCTTGTCTTGCAAGTTGAGCTCTTGTTGATGAGCAGAAAGTTGGCGTTCATCTTCTAGCTCCTTCTGGGTGTCGTCCAGGCGTTTCTCCAGCAGCACACTGCGGGACTGTTCAATCTGAAGCTCCCGTCGGAGATTGCTGCAGGCCACCTTCTCCTGTTCCACCTGACCCTTCAGAGCCGTGACCTCTGACCTCTGCTGCTCAGAGGAAACTTGCACAGCCTGGAGATGGAAGAGGAGAGTCATCTGTCAGAGTCAAAAATGGGAACGTGTATACTCTTTAAACGATTTTTAAAACTCAGTGAAAACACTCTGGAAGTATCAAATATATTTGTTTTCTGTGTTTATACTGTCAGGTTCTCTAATTTGCCTTTTTCCCCAGACCAACGTTAAACTGCCATAAATGAAAGTCAATACTTCCTCCGGAATTTTCAAGTAAAAAAAATCTTTTAATGTGAAAAAACAAAACAGGAAGTGTTTGGTTTTGTTGATGTGTCACTTAACATCAATCAGTAGTATGGGAAAAAAGAAACAACTTGAAATAATTTGAGTATGAAAATATTATTTCTGTTTAAAGAAAAAAAGGGACACCAGAGCGGAACGCGACTGTTACTGATGGAATTAGTACCGTGGAAATGTAAATTATACTAAAATTACCATATTCTTTTGTAGTTGACTAAATGTAATTCCACCCCTCTCAAGCTTTATTAATAACTGGCCTTCAATTATTTGTGCTGACTCACGGCCATTATTTCATCATTTGAATACCAGTTTTTTAAATGAGTATTTACAGTCCATTCAGTATGCATGCTTTAGGTCCTCGTCTTACCTCTCTCCGTTCCTCCACCTCTCTGTCCTTACGGAGACTCAGAGCTCTCTCCTGCTCCAGTTGTTGTTGAAGCTCCTGGACTCTCATCTGCTCCCGTCTCAAAGCTTCCTCACGCTCTTCGACAGCCATCCTGAAGAAAAGAAAAAAAACCAACACAACCTTACTTTTCACCACTTTTGGTATTATTACACTTATTGTGTGAGTGTAACAGAAATATGTTGAGGCAGGCCAAAGTTCATACTAGCATCACCAATACTTAAAACCACACAAAGAACTACAGGAACCAGGATTCCCTAAACTAGTACGTTCTAACAAAACAAAACACAGGATTTTTTTCTCAATCAGGAGAGGTGAGCTGTAACACATTTTAGCATGCACTCACTGGATGAAATGAGCTGGATTTATTTGTGATTTAATGTTCAAAACTATGTTTTCTCAATTTCAAAAGAAACACTAGTAGGATGCATTCCAGTAGTAGCAAGTTCTGACTTTACAATAGATTTGATTTTACTATACAGTCTATTATCTTTTTGCATGATGTGTCAATTTGTGAATGTCGTTATTCGGTGTGTGTAACATACCTGACTGTCTGCATTTTGTTCTTTTGCTCTAACTGAGTGTCGTGAGCACATTTCAGTTGTTTCTGGGTCTCCTCCAGCTCAGTCCTCAGTTGGGATTCACCATGTCCGTCAGTTTGGAGCTGATCTCTTTGCCTGTCATCTTCATCTCTGTGGTCAGTCTAAAAGAAAGAAGAACGTGATCAGCAAGTAATGATATAAATTTCCTTTCACTAGGTGATTGTAAAGTATTTTTAAAACCACAGAAACTCACATGTGTGTGTCTCTGGGCCATTCGACAGAGCAGCTCTCGGAGAGCAACCACAGTCTCCTGTAGTGCCCTCTTCTCCTGCTGCCAGCTCATTGGGGGGATTGAGGATGAATTGTCCTGCTGGTCCAGTATGATGGCACCATCTTCAGAATGATGCCCTCTCTGACTCAACGAGAAGGCTCTTAAGTCCGAGACATGATGTTGTGTTGAGGACGCGGCGCGACGTTGGGACAATGTGAGAATTCGGCAGCTTTCTTGATACACTTTCTTCAACAGACCCTGCAGAAAGACGGAGAAAGAAACCGAGTGAAATCCAGGCATATTGTGAAAATCAAATGAATTAATGCCAAGTTCAAATAAAGCCTACCTGAAGCTCAGGTGACAACAGGTCATCACTGTAGCTCATGCTGCCTGCAGCACTATCTGTGTTGACTGTGGGGTTCATTCCTCGGCAGTGGAGATACTCGAGAAACTGAGCATCCAGCCTTTCAGTCTGTTCCAGCTCGACTCTCAGCCTCGCACCCAATTCTGAACTCACATCTGAAGCACAAGAACAAAGCAGAAGAGTTAAATAGAACAGTCTGCTGATATTCAATATTTTTCTTATTGCCAACAAACTCCATTAAAAGAAAGAAAATAAAAAACAATAATTATATGATGCTACTAACAAGTATCGTCTATGTAGCAACGCCTGATATATCTAATTTCTCTGTGCCATGAAACTCCATTTTATCTAAAAACTATAAAGAAATAGAGGCAATACTCACTGCTGCCATATCCATCACTGGCCCATTCTGGTGCTGACAAGGAGGAGGTGGAGCCGAGGGGGGATGGAGGCTCTGTTAGATCAAGTTCTTCCAACTCACGCGCCTAAGAAGAAAGAATTACACAAAAGATTAAACAAATATTTAACCACATTTGAACTAAAAGCCACAAAGGGAAGCATGTGTGGAAGTTTGAGACAACATACTTTATCAGTGTCCAGTGAGTCGAGCATGGAGAAGTTGTCTGACACTGACACGGAGGCTGGGGAGTGAGTACTCTGTGTGGTTGGATCTGGTGTGACGGTCCTGGAGTGTGGAGGCTCCATCACAACCCTGGGAGAGGTCTTGACGTGGTGGAGATCCAGGCCTGTGCTGTTCAAAGCGCTGTAGTCGGACAGACGAGAGCCGAGAGCAGAGGCATGGAACCTTTCTGGGATTCTGTCTTCGGAGCATTCGAGTCTCCTTAAAACTTCCGGAGAGCTCAGAGAGGCTTCGTCACGAGACACGCTCACGGAATCCTCAAAAGTTCTGTGTGAAATATCTGACGGAGGAAGAAAATCAAAACTTGTCATTGTGAGAACATGTTACTGTTGTGATGCCACAAAGGTTAAAGGTTAAGGGTGGAGTTTTAGACATCTTTTGGCACTATGAGGCTGTTTTTCTACGAGTGGGTCCCCGTTTAGTCCATTTTTTGCATCTAGAAGAGGATGCACATGCTAAATAGGTGATAGTAACACTTGGAATCAATTACCTCTATATAAATAAAGCAATAAGTTTGTAGCACTGTTGTGCTCACCATTCTGTTGGTATCCTTGCTGGTGACAAAGTGTGTCTTGCTGTTGACAGTGTTGTTGGAGTCGCTGTAGTTCTCTTTGGTGATAGGATAGTTCTTCTTCCTGTACAGCCAGGTCTTCTTGTAGAACTCGAAGCTCCGCCTTCAGCTGTTGGTTATCAGTCTCCAGGTCCACTAAGGCTAGGTCTTTGGTCTGACAGACAGAAATAAATAACATTAAAATACAGCTGTCAGTTTATTACACTCAATCCAGTACCGCCATGATTTCAAATCTCATAACAGCAGTGGATCCGTACAGAAAGGCAGATTAACTACCACTGATTTATAGTTTATATCAAATATTCTGTTTAGTTTTCATATATTCCCACCTGTCCTTCCTCATGTAGTTTCTCGGCCCTCTCTGTACTGGTATTCAGACCCTGTTTCACCGCAGTCAGCTCGTCCCTCAGAGCCTGATGCTCTGTCTTCAGTCTGGCGAGTTCAGCCTCCCTCTGTCTCAAGGCAGCGTCTGCTTTAGCCAGGGTCACCTCAGCATGGGTCTGAGACAAAGAGAAACATTTTCATTAGCAGCCTTTCTTAGTATTCATGAAACCCTGCATCCACATAACATATTCTAATTTCATTTTGTTCATAGCTTTCAGTTTTTCCTGGAGGAACTAGTTTACATAAGAGCAACAACCGATAACCAGATTTACTATGTAAATACCTAACTAACGAGTACCACATGTGCATGCAGTGATTTAACTCTGATATATTCCGCTAGAAACCTCTTTAGTACACAAAAACAACAACGGCTTCATTTGCTACAAACAACTATCAACTCATCAAAAACAGATCAGAGTGCAAAGACGTGCAGCAGCTCAACAGATACTTTGCAGCCTCTATTCATTCTTTTTAAACCTCTGAAACGTTTCCTTACCACATTCTGGAGAGTTATAACGGGAAAATGAAAAATAAAGTGCAGCGAAGCTTTAAAAAACAGAACAGCTAACAAAGATTTTCCTTCTGCTTCCTCATTTTAATGTCACTTCCTCTGTGTTAGTAAGAGTCTGCAGTCTCGGGGGTGACGCCGCGATGTGACGCGTTACGGCAGTTAACTATAACCAGATGTGGTTTCCCCTGCAGTCCGTAGCACAGCTTTACGCTAGCAAAAGAAGAGGCTGCAAGATATTTGCTCAGATCACCTTTCAACCTGGAGCACAGGCTGAAGAAAAGGAATTTGTTCTGGAATCTTATGACCTGATTAAGAAGGCACAGTGCATTTACCACATACATTTTAAGTAATTTATATAAAGAGAAATAATTACAACGACTGTAAATAAAAGTCTGTTTCATTGCTGTGTTTATAAACTTATAAATTATGTAAACAAACCTTTTAACACCATCAACATCTTAGGTAATGAATCATAAGGTTTAGTTCTTTTCTAGATTTTTATTCCCTTTATGGAAAGCCCTATAATTAAAGTTTGAAGTGAAAAGGAGGTTGCAGCTATGTGTTTAGAATTATATTTTACATTTGCATCTTGGATGGACACTCACCAGCACTTCCTTTTGAGCCTCTTCTTGACTGGTTTCCCTCTCATTGAGCCGACCTGTCAGGTCCTGGATACAGGCTCTCATGGAAATCACTTCCTGTCTGAGTCTCTCAATTTCCTCCTGGAGATGCCCCTCCCGCCTCCTCAGCGCCTCACGTTCAGCATAAAGCTCTCCCTTCACAGTCTTGAGGGTTTTAATCTTTGTCCTTTCCTCAGCAGCCAGTGCCTCCATGTCTACCACCTCGGCCCGAACCTCCTGGAGTTGTCTCTCAAGAGTGAGACTGGTTTCTCGAAGGACCTCTATTTCCGTTTGCATTTCCTGCTCTTTTGATACAAGAGTCTCGATCTCTGTCGCGCTCTCCTGTTCTTTCTTTTGGAGTTCCATAACCAGAGAGCTGAGCTGGACGTTCTTCTCATGCAGTGCGCTAATCTCGTCGGCTTGAGTCCTGAAACTGTCCCTCTCCTCCTCAGATAGTTTCCTCTTCTCAGTCTCCTCTTCTCTCTGGGCTTTCACTTCCTCCAGCTCAGCTTCTTTGACAGCGAGGACACCTTGGAGTTCATCTGCCCTCTCCCGCTCGGCTGTCAGCCTCCTTCCGAACTCCGCCCCGTGTCCTCTGTACTCTTCCTCCTGGGTGAGCAGTAACCGTTCCAGTCCGTCTTTCTCTGCCACCGCGGTCTCCAGCTGAGTCTGTAGGGCATTGAGACGAGATCGTAGGGAACAAGATGAGGCAGAATGACTCAGACTGAGCTCTTGCTTCAGGCTGTTCGGTCCTCCCCTCCTCGCTTGTTCCTGGATGGTACAGTGGTCGGGTTCGGGGCTGGGAGCCGGCGAGGGGTTAATGCTGTCACCATCCTGAGAGTCGCTGACTTCATGCAGGTTTGGGCCTAAAGTGGCGAGTTCTGCCTGCAGTGTGCTGATGACCTCGTGAAGGCGCTCCTCCTCTTCCTGTTTGTCCTGACGCACTCTCACGATTTCAGACTGAAGGTGTTCCACCTGTGAGCGCAGATCCTCAAGCTCGGCCTCCAAAGCCTTTTTGTTTTAGAAAGACAAGAACAATTGATGAGACACTTATATTTTTTTCATAAACTGTGGTCACTTCCACACTGTCTGCATGTATTCTGACCTTGTTGTTCCCGTTGTTCTCCAAATCCTGTTCCAGTTTTTGGATCTCAATGCTGAGCTGGTCGATCTCCTGGTTTTTCTCCTGGAGTAATGCTGAGGAGAGGTTCTCTTCCTCCGTGTCCTCCACCTCGCTTTGTTCCTCTTGCTCCTCCTTGAGTATGGTGAGAGTGGACACATTTTCCTGCAGGCAGAGTTTTAAATATCAGTTCAATTATAAAGTTATACAGTACATTTTATGTCATAGGCTTATTTTTGTTGGTTCTTTCTTGTTTTATAAACTATTAAGGAGAGAATAAAAATGAAAAATTCATAAAGACCTTTTAAGATTAGAGAAAAAGAAAAAGAAATTCTGGGGGGGATTTTAAATAGAGAAACAAAATTACCAACATACTCAATGAGAGGCTAAATTGTACACTGTGATGTGTGTCTATGACCTATACTTAAATGTCTAGTCTGTGGAATTAAATGTAAATAATATTTTTTTTCAGTTTGGTCCAATATATCCTTCTGGGATCTCAAGTTGAATGCATTATCTCTTTTACCTACATATCTTACACCAGGTAAATCCATTCGTGAGCACCAAGCTATTCATCTCTTTCTTATGGATATGTAAGAAACCTCCAATATCATTCTCATTAAGTATTCATCCCTCTCACTCCATTCAAGCTCCAACTGGTTACTTCGATAGTTAAGCCCAAAAATAAATATATATTTGTTTGAAAGAGGACTAAGATGTTACACAAGGGGACATCTCCAAAATACACTAAGTGCTTTTAGTCCTAGAAGGTCTCCAAAAGTCACTCTAATTGGAAAAAAAATATGTGTTTTGGGCAGGGGTACAGAAATAAACTCAGAAGGAGAGCTTCCAAGTTTTTACAAAGCAGCGTAAAAAAGATTTGACAAAAATAATGAAAAAGCGCCTACCTGTAGGGCAGAAATCTGTTCTTGGAGCTCGTTAACCTGAGCTGCATTCTGATTGGTCAGTAGCTCCAGCTGTAGTGCGAGGTGTTTTAGTTCAACCGCTTTGATGCTTAAGTCCCTCTGAACAGTCTCCAGTTGGCCAAGCAGGACCTCAACCTACAAAGACATAATACAAATATTATTAAATACAGACAAAAGACAGAAAAATATATTTTTTTGTGGTTGGTTAAAAAAATGCTGGGCTTTCAAAAGAAAGTTTCTGGACCTAGTGGTGACTTTTAAACAATGGCTCAGGTTTGCATACACATCTGTACCAAAAGGTGGCACTGTAGCCAAATGAAAGCACCACCACTAATCATCATAGCTACCAAAAAGTGGATTTGGTGAAAATCTTACAGACCTCTTGCTCTTTGCTCTGTAGGCTCTGTTGAGCAGTGTCCAGGGCATCGCTAAGCTCCTGAGTGGGGTCACGCGTGTTGTCATGGTAACAGTGTCTCGTCTCATCCACTTTGGACTGCAGGGCGGAGATCTGCAGCCTGTTCGACAGCTGCTGCTGCTCCAGTGCCTGCTTATCCTGACAAAAGTGAGTACATTTGTGAGGAAAATAAACGGTGGTATTAGGAGATGATTGCCAGTTCAAGTGTTCAATTTTCTTACTTGTGTGAGCTCTTGTTCTCGCAACTTTGCTCTGTGGAGCGCTTGCTCCAGGTGACTGATGGATCTATGACTCTCAGCGCTGTTCAGCAGTGCTTGCTCTAGTTCTCTGATTCGCCCCGCCAGCTTATCTATTTCCTCATTGCGCTCTGCAAGATCGCGCTGGGCTTGCTGATTGGCTGCAAGCAAGGAAGCATGGTCCTCAGTCTTGTCTTTAAGGATAGCTTGTAGACTCTCCACCTGCAGAGACATAGAGTGGGCAACATTTTAGATGTCATGTTCTTAGAGTTTTGAGAAGAGTGAAAACTACATGATTTGAAGATGAAATAGCCATTCCGGATCTGCAGCCGCTGGTACCGAACATGAAAGTTAAGCCATTCCAGAGAGCAAAGACATGGAGGTGAAAGACAAATGAAGTGCCAAAAAGAAGCAAATGAATATTAACCAAAGGAGGATTAAATGGGAATGAATGCAGAACGTATGACAAGTACATACAAGCAGTGAAAATGAATCTACAGATGATTGCATGGAAATAATGATGTAAAATACACACCATGCAAAAGAGTCAGAGGAGCTAGGAGAAGTATGCTACAGTTAGATATCATACCTGCAGAACCATGTCCTTAAACTACAGCAATCCGTTCAGCACAGGGATAAACACAGGGCAAAAGTCAGGCTCATGACACGACAAACAATGCATTCATCACTTCAACCTCTGTAAGTACTACTACGTATGAGTCATAATCCCACCAGCAACGCCATAGACAACTCAAAAACACATCAAAAGCACACACACACACACACTGCAAATGGAATGCACTCTTTATCTAGAAACACAAGCATTTTGTGAGATATTGTCCAGATGAGAAATATTACCTATTGGATGTTACTGTATATACACTTGCTGACAAATGAATGGGCCTCACCCTGTGTCCTTTGTTATCCACGCTGGCCGTCTGTCTGAGTTGGGCCTCCAGGCTTCGGATCTCCTGCTGGAACTCGTCCCTTTCGTGTTCACGCTCCACAGCCTGCTCCTATATGCACAGGAACAAGTGATGTGAAAGATCGTGTCCGCGACATTAAGCAGCAACATGAAGAAATTGCCTGTGACACTCTAAAATGACACTGGAAAGTAAGTGAAGCGAGAAAGCAAGATCACAATTGTAAGTGTTCAGATGACTGTAAATTAACGGGACAAAGGGAAGATTTCTAAAGAATTACACTTAACATTAAAAAAAACAAGGGATATTTATTTTAATTTGTAAAAACTCACTTCTATAAACTGCCTGTCATGTTTCAGCTGTTTCTCGAGTGCTTGGACTCGCTGGTTGAGGTCTTCGGTGTGGGTTTTGTGGTGCTGCTCCGTCTCCAGGCCCTTGGTTTCCTGCTCTTCCAGCTCTCTCTCCAGAGCCCTGAGGCGCAGGGACAGAGAGCTGTGGTTCTTTTCTGCCTGGCGCTGCAAGTCCAGCCTATCCTGGGTTAAACGCTCCGTCTCTGCAAGTAGAGCTTGAAAAATAAAAAGTGTATGGTTAGGGAAATTGTTTCAATGTAAATATACACACACAGAGGAATATTAAAAGCCGGGAAGACACGAGAGGAGTTAAATACATAAAACAATTACACATCCTGTGCCTCTCCTCCTGAAAAGGCACTGAATGCATTCACTTTGACAGCTCTGACTGAGAACATTGTGTAAGAGGTGAAAATGACACACCACTCAAAGACAAACTACTGGCAGTGTTACAAACAGCAACCTCACACAGCACTGCAAATGTACTGCATATTCATCTCATCCCACCCCCCACCCCCCAACACACTCTCATACTCCACTCTGACCCACAAACCTGCACCAGGATCTAAATTGGGCCGATGGCCTATGGAGAGAAGACACATCTGAGCAAAGACATTATTATAAGTGTGTGGTCAAGCTCACTAAAGAGGTCATGTCATATTTTATGCAGACGAGACGCACATGATTGCTCCACTCACCTTTCTCCCTCTCCCCCAGGCCAGCGGAGAGATGCTCCTTCTGACGGAGGAGAAGTGTGTGCTCCTCACTGAGCTCCTGATGCTTCAGTCTGAGGTTATCCAGCTCTGTGGTGAAGGTCTGCATCTGGTGCAGCTTCACCTTCAGGTCCTCCAGCTCCTCCACAAGTCTTTCCTCTTGTGCCTCCTTTTGCTGCAGAGACTCCTCGAGGACTGCTTTCTCTGCCACATAGCCCTCCAGAAGCCCTGAACACATGCAAAGTCAAATGTTTTGTTCAAAGGAAAGGTCAGGGTTTTTTTTTTTGGTTACCTTTCGAAAATGGCTGTCTGATTTCAAGGTAAAAGGAGTGAAAATATTCAACACACTTAAACCTTTTTTTAGCAGGTGGCAAAAGCATGTATTTGTGCTGCTCCCGACCATAGCCACTTTACCTTGCCATGAGACTTGAAGTTGTTAAAACCCTCTCTTGAAAGCCACAAGACTTCGTTTCCAAAAATAGAACTTCCCAGAACTTGGTAGTATACATACAAACCAAAAAACAAAATGTCACTGCTTTTTTGCTAACGACCGAAAGTGTTTCCATTTGAAAAAGTTCTGTTCAAACTTCAGTACAAGTGGTGAAATTTCAGCAAAGGCAGAGGAACAAAGTTGTGGCAACAGTCAGTGGATTAACTACTGTAACTCGGCAACATTAGAGGAGTCAAGTGAAGCAGAGCTAAGGTGTATATAGTGCTCACCCTCGGCCTTGTGAAGTTCTAGCTGGAGTTTACTCTTCATCTTTGCCTCCTGATCGAGCTGCTCCAACACGAGCTTGTGCTGCTCAATGAGTTGGGCGGAGTACTCTCTGCCCTGAGAGAACTTTTCCTCCAGAGAAAGGTGGACATCGTGAGTCTGCTCCAGCTATAGAGGTGGGAA
This sequence comes from Anoplopoma fimbria, assembly GCF_027596085.1. Lineage (NCBI taxonomy): Eukaryota > Metazoa > Chordata > Actinopteri > Perciformes > Anoplopomatidae > Anoplopoma > Anoplopoma fimbria. The sequence continues at coordinate 25,795,083 of NC_072463.1, read as the reverse complement.
ACTCAGGATTATTAGAAAGCAAGAAGAAGACAGAGTTTTTTTTGTGTGGATTTGTTGAGATATCAGCTGAGTTCTCTGCTTCCTTTACCTGTGTGTTGGCCTGGTTGAGAAGCTCCAGTAGGGTTTCAACAGTGTGACGCAGTCGGCTGCAGGCATTCAGAGCCGCTTCTTCGCCCCCAGGTTTGATCTGAGTATCTGAAACCAGCAGGCTCTCACAGAGCAGATGGGTCAGCTCCATGTCTTCTGAAGACATGTCTGCAACCGAAATACCTACGAAATGAAGAAGTCAAAATTAATCATTGCATTGATGCAAATATTTAAATTGCACGTAAAAAAAAGCCCATTGGTGTCTGAAGAACTAAATGTTTATGTATATCTGTGTCTCTAACAAAAATTTGAGCATAAGATAAAGCATAGGATGCATTGCAACTTCAGAATGAATGAAATGCCTACAGACCTGATTCTTGTGCATCTTTGTTCCCTGTTGAGCTCCACTGACGGGTCGCCTGCTCAGATGTTTGGGCTCTGGCACTGATCTTTTGTCCAATCAGGTCCTCTGTTGCAATGGTGCTGCGAATCATCTCAATCAGCACCTTCTTCAGTTTTTCATTGGCCTGGTGCAGTTTACGTCTGGGAAAACAAAAAAGGGACACATGTGCAAACTCATTATTTGCTACATTTAACAAACGGGTGTCAGGATTTTTCCAATAAAGTCAAAACAAATTCTCACAATAATACAATTAAAACCTATTAAAAGTAAATTAAAAAACAAAGTACCACATTAGTACCAGCTAGACATATAATGAAGGGCATACTGAATCTGTAGTAATCGCTATAGTCCAATGTTGCCATTAGCTTGTCAGGTCATTTAATAGAAAACCTACAAGTCACATGTAATAACAGAAGATAGCTGAAGTTCTCACTATTAAGTATAAAATTCATCCAGCTGTAAACACTATACACATGGAACAATGCACACCAAATCACTTACCTTTCCTCTTTAGCACTCTGTAAGTCATCAGTGAGCATGTTTAGAAGGTTGCCTCCCTCCTGAGTCTCTCGCTCCCTTCGTTGGAGGAGAGTGTCCAAAGTCTCCATCTCTGCACGCTTCCCTTCCAGCTCCCCCTGCAAACAGCCAACCTCCGCTCGCAGCTGGAAAAACGGACAATGAGAGCTGTTAATTCAACCACTTAACACACACACACCTATTAACTGCACCTCTCCCACCTGTGCTATGTATTGTTAAAAAGCATCCATGTGAGCAAATGATTGCCAGAGAGGGGAGAAACAACCACTTGAGGACTTCAACAGTTTTGCTTCCCATAATTTGGAAATGACTGGCTCATTGCCATTTAATTCTGTTTGTTCAAAGCATCACATAGTTCATTAAACAAGAGAAATAACAAACTATCACTGCCAAGAGCATGACAAAAGCAGAGGGCATGATCTGCATTCAAAAGGAAATCACTACCAGATGTTGTTTGTCAGAGAAATCCACCTTAGCAAGAGACAACAACCAGCACCATGACCCAAAACGACATTCAATACACCCGTTATGAGACAAAATACACATTCTGCTCATTTAAAACCAGCCTGTAGCGTACATATACACACCTGCTTGCTGTAATCAAAAGGCATCATTGGCAGAAGTACTCTGGTTAAGCTCCAAGACCGTGTCTGATTGAGGAAAGCATAACTTCCAGATTCACTGCTCTCTCTCAGTTTTCTTCCAGGTCTCTGTAGTCAGTTTTTCTTACCTTTCGTTCTTTGACCCTTTCATTCTCTCCCTCTCCTTTCACCATGTCTTCCCTCTCTTTTTCCCTCCCTCTCCCATCAAACACCTCTCCTTCAGCCACCTGCCTCAACAAAACAATGTTGTTGCCCTGACAACAGCCCCCTCCCAACCTCTCTTAAGCTTCTCTTTGCAAACCTCATGGGGGGGGGTTTGGTGTGTGTTAATATCTCACTATCAAGAGCCAAGCCGACTAGGTGCCATGGAAACAAATGTGTACACACACACACAAGCTACATTATTGCTGATTGTGCCAACAAGATTTATCATGGACTTACAGAGTTAGGTGAAGTGTAGGTAAGAATGTGACTGCAGAAACCACGCATTAATTTATGAAGTCAGTCCTGATAAAGACATGAACTATTTGTTTGAAAAAGATATGTTGGCTTCACGGTGTATAGCGACTACCTTGTTAGTTACTAAGGGGATAGCAAACGATTAGTTGAAAGTTCCAGTGTTTCACATCTCCAAAACAACCAAGCAAGAAATGAAACGTTGCTACAATGACAGGAGGAATAGCAAATAAGAATGAATAGAAATGGATACAAATTAATGTTGCTATGATTTTTTCACTGATTATTCTGCCATCTGAAGTCTATATATTGCTACAAATTAAGGTTGACCTGTTTTTTTTCTTCTTCTTTGTTTCTAATCAAGCTTACAATCTACCATAATGTCAGTAAATACATTTCTTGAAGCCCAAGGTATTCACTTCAGATGTCTTGTTTTGACCCATCAACAGTCCAGAACCATTGGCTATTCATTTTACTATCAAATAAGACAAAGAAAATATCCACAATTGAGAAGAAAAGATTAACTGTGATCACAAAAATTGCTAATAATTTCCCAATAATTGTCTAATAGGTTACACAAATAGTCATTTCAGTTCTGTGTGCTTCAACCGAGAGCAGGACCACACAACACACACACACCAGTGGTGTTTCATTGATATGATAATCTTTTTAACAAGTTATAATCTCATGTGAGGAAAATCTCCCCTATGGATGCCATGCCTCAGCAGCATTATTCTCTCTTCACTCTTTATTCCAAGGCTGTCTATTTTGTATTTACAGTTTTTAAGTCCCTTTAACTTCTAATTTAATTTCATTGATTTTGTCCTTTGAACCCCAACACCCATGATGCAACACATTTTTCTCAGGCCTGTCCAATCTTGTCCCCAGCAAAGTGAAGCTGCAGGCTTTTTTCATTTCTTTTCCATTTGCACAAAGAACATATTGTAAAACCTATAAAACCACTAGACTAGATATGGAGTGGATGCATGCATGTGTGTGTCTAGTACCTGGGCCACCACGGCGTCTAGTTGCTGCAGCTGGATAGTGAGCTGGCTCATTTTGCCCGTGTAGCTCCGCTCCTTCTCCTCTTGTTCAGATGCGAAGCTCCGCTTCAGGTCCTCAAGCTCTGCCTCCTTCTGCTCTTCAAATTCCGTCTTCAAACAAAGCAGTGATGTTGGTACATCAATTAAAAGATGCAGATCATCATCTTAAAAAGCTGCAGTGAAGTGTTGGCTCATTTGTTCCTCAGCTAAAAGGATCTCCGGCCCCGTCTCCCTGGCTTATGGCTGACTACTGGCCCGCACATTTCACATGGTCAAATGCCAAATGCCTGAAAAAAAAAAAAAAAAAAAAAAAAAAAAAAAAAAAAAAAAAGTACCTACAGCCTAAAAACCTTCTGCATCAGAGGATAAAAAGCTTATATCCATCCTATTTAGCCACTGTAGATGGTGGCAACACAAACCCACAGCCCAGCCCACAGATTCAGAGAACAGATGGACAAGAACACTTCTACATATATGATGATGGAGGGATTATGTGGAAACTGGGTTTGAATAAAGCTCCAGTGGGACAGAGTCCAACCAAGAGCTATGCCTAGGAATGAACTGGTGCAGCTGGAGCTTAGAGAGCGCGCGCGCGCACACGCGCACACACAAATAAATACACAACAATGGTCATATTTTCCAAATATGAATGATTGCTTCTGTGTAGGCAACACGACTGCCTAAAAGATGTTCAAATATTAAAGAACATTAGCATAAGGAAGCTTCGAAGCTATCCACACTCATCTTTTCCTCATTTCTACGAGGCATCTCCTCTTTTACCTTCAGTTGATTAATCCGGTCCTGCAGTCTTTCCTCTGAATGGATTTTGAGGAGCTCCACCTCTTCTAGGAAGTGCTGACGTTGCCTTAATGACTCCTCTTCAAGCTCCCTGCGACATGCCTCCAATTCCCGCGCAGAGACAGCCCTCAACTCCTAGAGCAGCCACATGTAATGGGTTTGTTTAATACCATAATATGCAGTTGGATCAAATGTTCAGATTCATAGTGCTTCTGAGAAAAAAAATTAAAATAAAATACTCTGTGCCTCACACAAAAACAGTTATGAAAGATGAACAATAATTCTGTGTAATCCCTACTCCTAATGGGCTGTAAGAGCCACAGAGACAAAACTCTACTGACCACCATTAAAAACAACTCGCCAGAAAGAGCACTGGGATGTAAACTCCCACTGTCAAAAAGATAAATTCAAACACACACAAATATGTAGCGTGATGCTCGCTCATGCTTCACACACACACACACACACACACACACACACACACACACACACACACACACACACACACACACACACACACACACACACACACACACACACACACACACACACACACACACACACACACACACACACACACACACACACACACACACACACACACACACACACACACACACACACACACACACACACACCTGTATCTGGAGCTGTTGCTGTGCGATGAGTTGCTCTTTCTCAGCGGTGTAGGTATGCGAGAGCTCCTGAAGAGCAGTGCTGTGTTGTTGCTCGAGTTCCAAAACCTGCAAAAAGTGTACGGGATGCAAAGACACATCAAATCTTGGTGAACATTAAAACAACATGGAGGGAGTAGGATGGAAAAGCCAACATTAACCATAGTGGGTGTTTTTTTTAACGTTACTAATAACATAAGTAAGGAAAAGTGATAAAATTATCTAGAAATCGAATTGCAATGCAATAAAAACTAACAAGTTATATCTAGAATTCAATTTCAAAAGCTTTCGAGAAGATTTGATTTAATAAATTAATTAACTGCAGTTTAGGAGTTTGCAATATCACCTCTGGGTTTTGATTTTTTTGCAGTGTAATTTCACTTTAACAATGTACATAAATATATATATATATACACACATTTTGGAACCAATATAAAAATAATTTATAGACATATAACCAGAGGGAGGTTTGATAAATCCAGTGGATTAAAAGTTTAAAAATATTTCATTACAATGCTGCAAAAATCCCCCAAATCCAATATTACCATAAAGCAGCACTGCTCAGAGATTAACAGCATTACCCACAAAAGGTAAAATGCAACCAAGATTCACAGTTTATAATCTCACGTTATATATAGTCATATGGCCCTACACCAGCAATTAGTGATAACATCTAGCCGGCGTAATCTAGCTACTTTAACAGCTTCTCCTCTGTCAGACATGCCTCACCAAAGGATTTTATTATTATATTTCAAATTCTACCTTTGTAAAGACTGAGGATATGCTGTTTCAAGTAAGGAATGACTGTGAAACTGACAGAATGGTGCATTCATGTGCAGTAGTATGTGATGGCCAGATTATGAATTTAAAGACATGAATTTTTGTAAAATAAAGTAAAACTTCAAACTGGTAAGCCTTATCCTCAGTGTCCTCGTGGGGAGAAATTCAAATCTGGGCTTTTTGAGAGATTGGAAAACAAAAGTACTGTAGGGATGATTGGGTAAATACCTGCTTCTTAAGAGTCTCCAGGGCTTTGCAGTGTCCAGTATCTAAGGCCTCTTTTTGAGCAGCCAGCTCAGTCTGTAAGAACAAATGGTGAATAAATGTTATTTTATAAAAGGTTGTTAGTAGAAATTGTAGATCTGTATTTCTGCTTAGTGATTGAATGATCATTTTTCATGATGACTGTTTACCACCAGCCAATCTTCCCTTCTCACCTTGTGAACGTGGCTGAGCTCGGCTGCCATGGCGCTAAACTTCTCTATGTGCACCTGAGCCAGCTCTTTCCTCAGCTCCTCCCTGAATGACAGCTGCTCTGCGCCATGACGCTCCATTATCTGCTTATTTTGGGACTTCAGGAGATTCAGGTCTTGACAATGTCTCTCTTCAAGTTGCACCATTTCATCACGCAGTGTCTGTGATTTAAAAAAAAAAGAACAATGGCATTCAAAAGTATGTTCAAATTTTAAACAACAGCAGTATTGTGTTGTTTCTACAGTATTTAAGAATTTCAAAGATTGCTAACAAAAAGGTTGTCATTACAAATTCTGTGTCCTTACTTGAATTTCCTTCAGGTATGTAGCCTCCAAAGTGTCCATATTACCCAGCATCCTCTTTTCCAGTTCATCCCTCTCTTCCTGGTGTTTGCGAGTCAACTCAGCTTCTAAAGCCTCCAGCTGAGCCTGATTGGTCTCCTGCAAAACAGCCTCCAAACTTTCAAGGTCTGCTTTTCGTTTGGAATTGAGGGCCGCTTCCAAGGTGACAAGCTCAGCTTTGTGTTTGGATTCAAGTTCAACGGCAGTAGCTGCACGCTGATCTCTGTGACTGGCACCGAGTGAGTCTTGTTGTGCTTTGTGTTTGGCATTGAGCGTGTCCTTCTCTTGGGAGTGTTTGTTCAGAAGTGTTGCTCTCTCGCGTTCCAGATCAGTTTGGTGTTTTTTCTTTAGCTCTGCCAGAGAGATTTCAGATTTTTGGGCCAAATTCTGTTCCAACGCTGCTTTTTCCTCTTGGAACCTGAACACACACACAAAAAAAAAAAAAAAAAAAAAAAAAAAAAAAAAGACCCCAAATCATTAAAAAACAAACAAAAAAAAAAGCATTCTCAAGTGTTATGAAGATCAAACTGGAGGTGCTTTTATTGTGATTTCAGGAAAAACACACCAGTCCATAGTGACTTGGTGCAGAACATTTAGTTGTCAGACCATTACGTTACACAACGTTTAAAGTGGACTTCACACTTATACATAGTTAATCATTACCTAAACTTCTGAAACAATTAGTCGATCACAGAAAATTACAATAAATTTGATCCGTTTTCTCAAATCAATACAAACATGACTTGTGTGTAGAGGTCTGACCATTGACAAACCATTGACCTCCAGCTAAAATCAAGACTTTAGGACCTATAGCCTCCATAGAGCTCACCTCTCTTGGGCTTGGCGTAGCCGCTCTTCACTTTGGTCCTGGAGGAGAGCAGTAAGCTCCTTGATTTCTGTCGCCATGCAGCTCCTTTCCCTTTGTAGCTCACCGTCATACTGGGCCTCCAGTCTCTGACGCACCATCAAGACCTGTGGGCCTAAAATATAAACAAAACCCGTTAGAAGCTGATGGAGAACCACTACTTGTGATCTCACTGAGAGCTATAATGAACTGAGAGTCTACTGAAAACTCATGTGAGTCTTATACAATGATCTTACTCTCATCATTGTCCAGTGCAGCTTGTAGAGACTCTAATTTGTCCTTCTCCTCGTGAAGTGCTTCTTCAAGGCGTGACCTCTCTTTCTCATTCTCTGTGTGAAGGTTTGACTTCAGAGCAGAGAGCTCAGCTTCATGCTTCTCTTGGAGCTCTTCTCTCAGTCTCTTCATCTCGTCCTGCACATGCACCCTCTCCTGTTTAAGAGCTTCCTCGAGATGAACGAGCTCCCCAGCAAACTCCTGTTTCAGCTGTAGGAGTTGACGGAAAAATATCCATAAGTAACACAGTTTGAAATGTCCATATTGTATAAACATATTTGTGTATATTTGCACTTTTCTAGTATGCAGGTTCGTATACGAGTGTGTACCTTTTGTGTGTTGCTTTGCATTTCTGCATCATGTTTTTTACTCAAGGCAGACAGTCTGTTCTCCAGAGTGTGGATGATGGTCATCCTTGTCTGCAGCTCCTCAGTGTGACACCACATCCTCTGTTCTACCTCCACCTAATTAAAATCAACATAATCTTGCATTATATGGACCATTAAATGTTATTAATTGTATAGATTATCTGACCATCTTTCCTCAAATCTCACCTCAACCTGCCGTGCTGCCTCCAAACGAACTCCGTTAAGCTCTGCGACAAGGACATTTAAGGAGTCGTTACTTAACTTTAGAAAACCTCTCAACACCATGTTTGTATTATGCGTGTGTGTGTGTGTTTGTGTAGTACCTTGTAAATGACGGTCAGAAAGTTTGGCTCTGATTTGCTCCAGCTCCAGGGCATGACGAGTCCTCTTCTCCTGCAGCTCCTCATAGTATTGGTCAGTGATCTCTGAGCGCACCTGATGCATGAGTAATGATGTAAAAACAAGTAAATGAGAGTAAAAAGGGCCAGGATACAAAAACAGAACTGCTGGTCGGACGGTCAAATAGCTTTGGAAAGCTTTTTGTGTAAATAGACGTATTTAAGATTAGAGGACTGAGTTTGTGTCTGACCTGTCGCAGCTCTTCCTTAAAGGAAAAAGCCATAGAAGATTGCAGATTGGCGAGCTCCATCGTGTGTTTCTCCACCAGCTGAAGACCCAAACAATCAAGCGCTTCCTGAGTCACAAAAAAAATGATGACACTTAAGATAAGATAAGATAAGATAAGATAAGATAATCCTTTATTAGTCCCGCAGCGGGGAAATTTGCAGGCTTACAGCAGCATAGAGTTAAAGTGCACAAGATACCTTGTGATCAAGATCACATAACAAATGAAACCAAAAATGTGCAGAAACTTTCCTAAGTTTTGAAATTAAATTATATTAAGACGTTTCATAGTGCTCAATTCCACTGATTTATCTAGCTAAAGCAGATTTTTTTTAATGTCGACAATTCATTTCCTCACTTAGTATGCACATACCTTGTGCTTCTCCTGTTTGAGGCCAGTATCAGAAAAAGCATGATCTTCTTCCTCTTCAGCTTGGCCTTGAGATAAGAAGCTGAAACGAGACCAAAATGTATTATTATCCTTATTATTATTATTATAAAATGTAATCCAACTGTAGTACATGAATCTGTTCTTGTATACTGATCTACTGGCCTACCTGTTATCTGCTGTTTTGAGCACGGATTCTTCCAAGGCCTTTTCCACCAGCCTCAGCTGAAGCAAAGCGATTTCTTCTCTGTAGCTCTCCTCTGTTGCCCTCAATCTCTGCTCAAAGTACCTAAAGGAGGATCAAGGACAAGTGTGTATAATTTGCATTGGGACAGACAAGATTTAAAAACTGTGGCCAAAAATAAAACCACATCAGTGATAAACCACCACAGTTTTTATTCTTAAACATCACATTTCAAACCTGGACAGGCAGGCAGACAATGACTTTTGTGAGAATAAATCCATCCAGACGGTGTGAGCCTACGTGCCCGTTTGAGCTGTCATACCTCCTCAGGCTTTCCAGCTCAGCCTCATTGTGCTCTTTGATTTCCCGTTTCTGTTCATTAAACTCTGTCTTCAGGCGCTCAATGTCATCGACACGAGATGAGCGAGCGAGCAGCTGCTCCTTCAGCTCTGTGAGAAAAATAAGGTTAGACAGCAAAGACAGAAAAAAGGTAAGAGCTCTTTTTTCCTTCGTTTGTCATATCACATCAGACAACAGGCATTGTTAATAAAGCCACATGATTTCTACCCCTTGTACATGGCACATTTTGAATATCCTAACTGCGAGTATTTAAATACATGCAGTAGATTAAAATACACTATTTACAAAGCAGATGTCAGTCTGTATCATTCTCACCTCCTAACTCTTGGCGACTGGTCCTCATGCTCTCAAGCTGGGTCCACAGCTGACCTACTTCTTGTTCCGACCTCTCTTTTAGCGAAGTCTTCTCCTCTTGAAGGCGCAATACCTAGTTTACAGAGAGGAATCTTTGTTACAAGCTGTGTTTCTGTAGGATCATCAAGGGAATTTAAGCACATTTTGAAATGTTGTATTTCCATCAACTGGTTTGGGGAGCATAAACTTTGCTGTGTATTTTCATCAGTAGTCGTCGGTAAAGGCTCGATTTACGCATAGCGGTAATCAGCCAATGAACAGAGTAGAAGTAGTGGTTGTGAAACGGAAAATAAATTGCCTTGGGTGATCCACGCGAGGAAAATGGAGGGAAGTCTTAAGGAATTTGTTTCAATTGGGCAAATTTTAAGAGATACACGTGAGCTAGCTAGCCATGTTTAATATGGTCGGAAGATGAATATAACAGGGAAGACACCAACAGCAGAAACAACTGATCAGTCATGTGGTTGAAATGTTCGCTACGTCAGAATTTATTCGGCAAAGCCGTTTCTATAATCCATTTAACGCATCAACTCTATTTTGATAAAAGGCAAAAACCACCTCAAGTGAGCGTAAAAACATTTATGTGCAAGTTTTTAAAATCAAATTTTCCATAATTTTTTTTTCTTATTCGAAACTTACTGCATTATGGATTTCAATTTAAAGTTTTTTGAGTTTCCAATCATTTCTTGGCACTAGTTTAATGTCTATAAAATTTAAAAAAATACAAAAACATATTAAGATCCATTACTTAATGCTAGGGCCTGTGGGCTGAAATGAGAAATAAATGGCAACTTAACAAAATGTTAACGTGTTTAAGCGAACTCACCTCTAAGTGCAGTTGCTGTTTCTTCTCCTCTAGGTGGAGTGCTTGCTGCTCTTTCTCCTTCAGCACTGCCGTATGACTAGAAACCAAATCCTCCAGAGCACCTAAGCAGCACAAACAACAGAGTGAGCAAAAAAAACCTTTAAAAAAAACTTTAATATTGGCAGAAAAAAACGAGGTAGTCTTAAAAATCATGCCTGCCATCAGCCAGTCAGCATGTTAGTCTACATCACCATGTGTATTTCCATGCAAAAGACTAAAAATGATATGTTTTCATTATTAAAATAATGAATTTAGATTGTGCAAAAGTAAGCAGTGAGGAAACTTACGGGCAGCAGCATCTCTGTCAGCCCAGGCTAGCTTCAGCTCCTCCTCCAGTTTCTGGTTCTGCTCCTTACTGGAGGCCTGGAGTTCCTGGAGCCTGGCTAATGACTCCCGCAGCTCTGACTGGGTCTGGGATAAAGCTGTCTGGGCTTCAGCTAGAGCTTTGCTGGTCTGGGTGAGGGAGTTATGGGTGCTGGCGAGCTCTGTCTGGGTGGCGGTAAGGCTGCTCTGGGCCTCTGAGAGAGATGTCTGGAGGTTGGACTGGGTGCTCTCAGCTTCCTTATCCCACTGTGACCTTAGAGCCTGATGATCAAGATGAATTATTAAGGTAAAAGTTCCAAAATATGCAAAATAATTAAATAGCAGAACAGATGTTTAAATAGCTTTCAAATCACAGTAATCAAATGACCTGTATCTCTTTGGTCCGCTCTTCCTCCATGGCAGCTCTCTCCTGAGCAACACGAGTCTCCCACTGCTGCTTCAACTCATCTGAACATGCACAAAGCAAATGAAAAGATTCACCCACGTCAAAGAATTTGAAGGTCATTGTGCTCTACTTTGCCCTGAACGTGTTTCTAAAGAATGAGGGTGACTCACCCACAACCATAATGGCACAGATGTTGAGTGCACCTACAGGCGGACGTGAAAAAGAACACTGACTGAACAACTGAAAAGAAACTCACTCATGTCTTGTTGGTGCAGCTCACACAGTCTGTCCTGCTGCTCCTGGTTCTGCCTTCTGATCTGGTCCAGTTCTAATTGATGCCGAGCATGCAGAAGTGCACTTTCCTGGGCAAAGGTTTCCCTCAGAGAGGTCTGGACCTTGGTGAGAGACGACTCCTGCCCCAACTGAGACATGCTGACGTTGGTTAGGCTCAGACGCAAGGCTTCAAGCTCTCTGTTCTTTTGGACCTAAAAAGGTAATGAAAAGTATAAAGTAAAAGGTAAATACAAGTAAAGCATATGGTAAAGGTTTTGTGCGAGAGCTTTTTTTGAGTCTAGTAGTGACTTCATGTTTGGGGTAAATGACAGTTGTATTATTATAGTAATATACCTGTGCCTGCTGCAGTTCAGCCTGGTGGGCCGCCTCCATGCTCTCCCTCAGCTCCAAGGACACCTCCATCTTCAGGTGACTCAGCTCCTCGCTGTGTTTGGCAGTCAGCTCTGAAACCATTCTCTCGTGCTCACGTTCAGTCACCTGGGTAAAGACAGAATGGTAGAAGTAACAAGCTGGAAATGATGTACAAAATTGAAACAGAATGTTTAATGTTAAATAACTTAGAGAAGGGATATTCTGTAGTAGGTATTACTGGTTTTACTTATCAATTCTGATACCTGTTTGATGAGGCTGATCTGTCTCTTCTGTTCTTCCTCCATAGTAGCCTGCTGCTTCAGCAGTTCGGACTGCAGATGATTGTTGGACTCAGAAATCTAAGAATATATGGAGGTAAAAGGACATTACAAGACTAGGAAGCACTCACACAAAGAGTTTAGTGACATAAATGCTGCACAGTCCCATTTTCATTTTATGATTACTTATGATGAATCTGTATTCAATTAAATGCAATACTGGGATTTTTCCATCCACGTTTGTCTGGTAACTCATGAAAAAATAGAATAAATGCCCTTTGTTGCAATGCTGAAAAAACAACAAAAAAAGAGATATTCTTCTAACTAAGCAACAACAAAATGTATACATATTGTCAGTGTGGGTTTCAGCCCCATATAATATTATGCAGCATGTAATAAACTGTCTATATAAATATTTAATACACAGATTAATAACTAGAGGGAAGCAATATTTGGTTGGTAAAGAAGCTTGTATATCAAACCTCTTGTTGATGTTTCTCCATCAGCTGTTTCATCTCCTGTTGGTGAGAGGTCTCGAGCCTTTCTGTAGCTTCCTCAACAGCCACCAGCTGCTTCTCCAGGAGAGCCTTCACCTGCTCCTCCCTCTGCTCCTCCAGGTGTTGCCTCACATCGAGGAGCTCTTTATCCTTCTCCTGCATCTCTTCTTCCCATTTCTCCTTCTCTTCAGTCAACTGTAAAAAACATTTGAAAATAATTGTAATCTTTTGACAGTAGTTCTAATATAGCCAGAATAAAATCCGCCCTCATTACATCATTTATCTCACCTCAACATCCTTTGCTTTCAGCATGTTCTCAAACTGTTCCAGTTCCTCCTCTAAGACTTGTTCCATTTTCTTAATCCGGTCATCCATCTCCTCCTCTTTCCTCCTGTGCTCCTCTCTCTCCTGCGCTGCCTGGGCTTGGGCCTCCTCCATGTTGGCCAGGTTTTGTGTCAAACAGAAGATCTGAGACTCGAGTTCATTCCTCTCCTTTTCAGCACTGTCCAGACTGCCCTGGCTCATCTCCAGCTCTTCCCGCAATCTTTCCACTTCCGTTCCAAAATTTACGACCTGAGCACGAGTCGATTCAAGCTCCTTTAAGGTTTCTTCCAGGTTCGCAGTCCTTTGACCTAGCAGGGCTGTTATGGTTTTGTGCATTGTTTTTGTCTCCTCTAGCTCCGACATGAGAAGTTTACATTGAGCCTTGAGAAAAGGATGAAAGGGAAATCATTTTAGCTTTTTGTACATTTTAGCAGTTTTTCTTATCAATGTATTGCCTCTTCCCTTTGAAACTTTTAAACACAAACACATTACTGCTGATGTATAATATTCTTTCTATCCATCTAAATTGAGTTAGGGGGAAAAGAAAAAACTAGCATGTTTTCAATCCTATTAAACTGTCAACACAAACCCACTTATCCTAATGGTGTACCTGTAGTGTTTGCAGCTGGTTGTCATCGCTGAACTCTGGGCTCTGTTTGGCGGAGATTGCAGGCTGCTTCATCTCCTGCAGGGACAACAACAGCAGCTCCTGCTGTTTTTGATGAGACGGGAGTGGCGCCTCCTTCTCCTGTTCATTTTTTGGGCCCCCTACAAGTTTATCTCCCCCCTCTGATTGAGAGGTAGCAGGGACCAGCAGGGAGGTTTCATCAGCCTCCTTTCCTGTCAACATTACTGCATTCTCTTTTTCTTCCATTAAGGCACTGAGTTTGTTCTTCAGGTTGTCTTGTTCGTGGGCTTTCAAGTTCATCTCCTCCTCTACATGTCTCCTCTTCTCCTTCTCCTCTTCAAGTTCCCAGAGAGCCTGCTGTAGCTCTTCTGTTACTTGGGCCCACCTGACCATACAAAGATAGTTTAAAAAAAGTTATTGAGGTGATTACAATTGTAGAATAGCTTTGAGCAACTAAGGGAAAGATAGAGGCACTTTGCATGAGATATTTTTATTAAACTTATAGTTTGAAAAAAAAGGAAATTAACATAGAATTTAAGATAACTTTCAGATTTAATTTAAGGGGAGCTATTAAGCAGTGACAATTGTATTTCTTTTTTTAAAAGCTTGGTGGAGAAAAAAATAAAATAAATAAAAGTTGAAACTTTTAAACTCAAAAATAAAGTTGGCCGTACAAACTATAAGTATGTGAAGAGCAACAAATACTTCATAAATAATAAATAATAATAAAAAACATTAGATGAATAACAAAAATATATATATATTAAAAAAAAAAGCTAAAACTAAATACAAACACATTTGTCAGGAAAAAACTAATTAACCACATTCCGTAATTAACATCATTACCTGATCCTGGCCTCCTCCAGCTCTTCAGCAGTGTTGGTGACTTCCTCCCTTAACACATTCAGGTCCCTGTCCTTCAGAACCAGCTCCTCACGGAGCTCCCCACACTGCTGATTCAGCAGCTCTTTTTCCAAGTCGGTTTCCTCAAACTGTTGCTCAGAGAGTTTACTCATCTCCAGCTCGCCGGAAGACGAGTTGTGAAGCCACTGAGACAGCGACTGAGTCTGGGAATTATCCGCCACAGGAATGCCAGGCGAGCACTGCGGGGTGGAGGTGTTCTGGAGGCTGACATATTCTTCGGGGAAACGGTTTGAAATTGACAACAGAGGCTCATCTCCCAACACCTCACTGTTCAGCTCAAAACTGTGAAGAGAGGCACAGAGACAGATAATTAGTTTAAACGAGCCTAAAAACAAAATACAGAAACACACCAATAGCATTCAGCATTTCTCTAACCTGTAGTCTGCAGAGAGGTCCAGCTGATTGCAGTGTTCAAAGCTTTCGTTGACCAATGAGGATTGAGATTGTGCAGGAGGAGCTGAAGACAGGTAGCGCTCCATCAGAATATCCCCAGGTATTGATACGCTCATGGTGTCCTCCACAGGTCCGCTCTCCAGATTGGCCTCATCTATGCTCATCTTCTCCTCACAACTAAAGCCAGCTTTGGCTTGGTTCTGCCGATTCTTAGAAGCTTTGAGTCCTACGACCTCTTCCTCTCTAAACTTCAGTTCTTTCTCCCGCTCCTCCAACAGCTGCCTAACTCCCTCCAACTCCTCTTTGAGCTTCTGCATGTCCTCCTCCTGTCTCTGGAGACGAAGAGCCGAGCTGGCCACCTCCTCACTAGATCTCCTCTCGGCGCTGTCTTCCTCCTGAAGCCTTTTCCTCAGCTCTAGCACTTCTCTGTTCAGCTTCTCCTTCTCCTCTTTGTACTGCTGCATCTCAAGGCACTGGGTTTGGACTAAGCTTAACTGGGTCTGAAGGTCTTGTACCTGTGTGGAACTCTCTTTCTGCTCCTCTTCCCTGCCTTTCTTCTCCTTGTCCAGTAAAGAAAGCACATTTTGGTGTTTCTCAATCTCCTCCATTAGTTTAGCACATAAACTTTGGCTGTTCTGCCTTTCTTCTTCCAGCTCAGCCCTCAATTTGTGAAGAACAGTGCTGGTCCCACTATCAGAACCAGTGCTAAAGCCTTCAACACTTGACTGGGAGCCAGGACCTCCACACCCCGAATCCTCTGATGGTGCCTCCTTATGATTGAGGTCTGCATCTTGGGAGCAATGGTCATGCCGATGCTGTTGTTGGGTGTTGAGGACTTCAGCCCCTGAATGACTTTTGATGCGCAGAAACTCTACACTGGTCTGTGTGAAAGACAATTCAGAGAATATGCAAGTTCAGTTGCTGTGCACGCGAATAGTGAAGTGCATATTTTTAGTCAAAAACAATCCTGAGGTGCTGCCACAGATTTAGCTTTGAGTGGCACGTACCTGCTGGAGCTGTCTCTGTAGAGCCTGGATCTGTCCAGCAAGTGACTGAGCCTCCAGTTGTACCTGGTCTCTGCTGGCTATGGCGTCCTGCAGGTTGGAGCTGAGCCTGGCAATTATCTCATTACGTTTCTCCACAGCCTGCTGTAGCTGCTGCAAGTGAAAAACATGTATGGGTTGGTTTTTTATAAGCAAAGACATCCACATAATCATAAAACACATACTTAAGAATACAAAAAAAAAAAAGACAAATTTCCTTGAAGAAAAACTGTCAAAACTATTTGCTTTCAGTATCAGAAGAAACCGTATCAAAAAGACCAGACATTTTGATGCTTTTAAAATGGAACGATTTTGATAATATATCCAATTGTGATTATTCTGACTGATATGAAGTGCAATATGATTTGCAAGTGTGGATGATCATTTTTACACCATTATTCTCTTTTTCATTGATAATCCCATTCAAATAATTATGCTGTTATTTTTGAAGGGGATCGGCACTAAACAAAGAAGCTTTCTTTAGTCTGTAGAATATGATGAGTAGGCCAGGACTTCTCTGCAGCATGACAATATTTAGAGTGAAAACAGATTTTGACACAAACTGCCTTCAAAAAAATGGAATTCACATAACTTTAGGCATTTTAGAACATTTCCACAATTTGAAACACCTAGATTAAACTCACTCCTGTAAACACATTCATACTATAGAGAAGCTATGCTGTATTTTTAGATCAGTGAAGCCAAACAGTCATGCAGAAGAGCAGGCAGTTTCATTCCTCATGGGCTGCTGATGACACAAAACACATAAACACACACCCTCATAAATCAAACACACAGCAATACCACTACAAAACTCCCATTGTATTATGGGTAAACAAAGCATGAAGACAAATCACTCCCAACAAATCTCAATACACTTCATCACGGTATGTTAACAGGAACACTGATTTATAGGAAAGGTTCAGAATAGAACAGTTTCCAATGTGTGAATTCAGAGCATAAGATTATAATGCTAAATAGGCATTTCTTGAAATTAAACCCATCTTCATGCTTCCTTTTTGCAAGTCATATGGAGTCATACCTAAACCCAGTTAAGCCTTTAACAGCAACAGCCAGATAAAGCCAAAAGGAACTACAAAGAAGACATAAAACTGTTCCGACATATCCTCTGTAAATGTTTAAACATACTCTGCATACCTTTAGCTGCTCTTTGCCAGTGAGTGCAACTAGCTCGTCGTCTCTAAAATCTTCCACAGGGGACGGTGTTTGCTCCAGGATGGGGGGCTGATTGTTCGGCCGTTGGTTTTGCTGAACCTCAGATTTCTCCGGCTGTTGGGGTTCCTAAAGAATTACATAGTTTTAGAATTAGGTTTTTTTTATTATTTTTTTTATTATTCGTCATTGCAACCCATGTGTGATCTTATGTTATGGCTGAACTTTCCCTTTAAAAAGGCAGTAAATAGTGCTACAGATAATCCTGACCAGGTTGCCATGACAACATGCCCCAAAGGCAACGTAATGGTTAGTGACCCATTTCTATAATGTATGTTAACTGAGCAGGGGGCAAGGACCACTTGTTAATGCATACAGTGAGCTAAACAACATTTGACAAACACTGGAGGTCAGGCAGGGTGACCCCATGATCAGTCCTGAGTGATGCAGTGAAGCAGTTTGTGCAATGAAAAAGACCTGCTGTTAATTAATGGTCCACAGTATCAGATTCCTTCAGTAACTCTATTAAATGATGCATGACCGATAATCTTGCATTAGTGGTGTACCTCATGGTTGGTGTTCTTGTTCTGCTCTGTGTCATTGGCTGAGGAAGGTGCCGGTTCTACGGGGCGGCCTTGCGTTGCTCCGTCATCCTGCGAGACAGTCTTGCCCTTCCTCTTCTGCGTCTTTTTCGGCGCCCCCGCACCGTCGCCTTTCGCCCGCTTCTGTCGGAAGCTAGCAAGCTGCGCAGGAAGGACAGCGAGAGGTAGACGGACACATAGGTCAGGACCACTGAGCACCACCACACTATCAGCATGGTGAAACTCAGGGGTCAAGGGTGAGAGAGAACTGGAGTCCAGATTTATCTCCTCAGTTGAAAAAGCATCATTCTGAAATCATTACACAAAGTATAAAAACACAGGAGTACAAGTTGTTGATAGTCCCCGCTGTGGAAAAGAAAATAGATTTGGCAGCCCTTATTTTGATGAGTCAGAGTTGTGCAGCAAAAAAGACAAGTGCCCTGTGAAGCAAGAAGAAATCCCAAACTCAACCCGAAAATAGACTACACCATTGCCTGACAGAGGATCCAAGTTTAAAATGAGGTGACGAAGCTAAATATTCTCAAATCTCCAGAGAGCTACATCAAACCCATGAGAAGAGCAGATTTTAGTGACACACATTGGACAGCCTCTCAGCACGGCAGAAACGGAAAAAGGTTTAAATATATTTTTTAAGTATGCATCCATGTCAGTCAGTCAGTCTTTTCTTTTTCTCGCATGTAGAAAAGTCAATTTTAAAAGACAGAGAAACTGGTTGAAAGGAGTTCTTCGAGGGACCACAAGGTCCTCTCTGAAATCAAAAAAATCTCTGAAATCTGGAAGAAAAAAAATTCTAACCCAAAAAGTTAATTCACAGCGAAATACATCATCCCCAAAACAATCGGGATATTTTGCTTAAATTCCATAGGGATTGATTTGGTAGAAATCCATCTCAGGCAGTTTTTCTCTTTGCAACACATTCCTCTCTTTATCACTGTCCCTCTCTTGCTTGCTCTCTCTCTCTCTCTCTCTGTCTGTCGATCTCTCTTCTTTAAGCAGCTTAAATCAGATTACAGCAGTCCACATTGTGACAGAGACCCTCGTGAATCCCTCCATCAATAACTGACAGTCAATCGTCGATTTCCTTTCTTGTTCGTGGTCAGACCTGTCAATTCTTTCTCATCAGGGCAGTTGCTCTACTGTCCAGATGTAGATCTTGCAGCCTGTGAGCAGCGGCATACTGTGCCAATCTTCTCATCCTAAAACTCTCTTCCACAGCCAACGTACAGCGCAGAGGGATCCACAAACTCTGGATAAGGGATGGCATGTGTCTAGGCTAAGGGAAGAGGGTGGAGACTGTGAGATGCATCCACATGGAGAGGAGGAGACAGGGCTCTGTGTGTGGCAAGCAGCATCAGTGTGTGCATGCTCAATTCAAATTGAGATTGCAGAGCACCGGGAAAGCTACTTGTTGCTTTGTGTGATGAGTCACATGCATGTGCACGACAATACTGTGTGCAAGTGAGCCAATGTTAGTTCTGATAGCATGTTGTATGTTATAAAACCACACTTTGGATGTGCTTTGTTTTCCCATTTAGTGCCATGCAATGCATCCACCATCATACTACCTTCCTCTTTTGGCTGCAAAAACCAAAAGCTTTGCTTAAAACCCATCATTCCCCTGAACGCCACCACATTTCAATCTCTTCCCACCTCCCATTGTTCATCTGCTTTCGTACCCACAATCACTTAAAACCCCAACCCTAAATGTCATTGCATCACCCTGTTCACCGCCTCTGCCTGCTACAAAACACATCACATCTCAGAAAGACATATTAGCCAGATGAGCGTTGTTTAGCCCAAGGACACTTCTGCACTACTGAGAGTCTGACTAACCAGCTGGATGGAGCTCATTGTGGCCACATCGGATGTTCCTGCACCAACTGAATGCTTCTTGTGTGTTCTCAAAAATATCAACACCAAGACGCCTCATGGTATAATTTGTGCAAATTGTATACATACCAGCCATGCTTTGGGTGTGAAAAATAAATCAGAGCTTTTCGGTGCACCCTATACAGTAAAGGCAACTGACAGCACTGCATTACCATAGCAACACCATTCATGTGAGATGCAAGTGCAACATGTTGAACCTCGCCAAATCTCATGGGCTCACTGCACCACCTGATGGTACACCACAGTGAATGCAAGGTGCGCAACTACAATAGACATTGTATTTGCAAATACAAAACATGATTTCCTTTCAAGGTTACAGTCTTCCTAATCTGTATTGCGAGTCATTCCTTTAAAAGCCGTGGGCTTAAATCTCAAAAACTGACAGCAATCATATCATGGCACATAAAAGAAGAAGAAAGCACAGATTTCCCCACCCACGAGAAACAAAACATAAAGCAAGAAGACCTAAATCACAAAGAAATAATGTCCATTAACCCACATCCCATGACAAAGTCAAAGGTCTCTGCCAGTCACCAGTTTCTATACTTACCGACTGGCTTCTGGGCATGTTGGAGGATTTCTGTCATAAGGAATATCAGTTGTTCACAGTTATTTCCTTACTAATATACATCATATTAATGTACTTATCTGTTGAGGGAATTCTACAATGAGCTGGAAGTGAACTACAACATCAAAGAAATGCAATTCAATAAGCTACTCTGAACAGTTTAGTTACCTAGTGTTAGATCTAGTTTTGTTGTCAACACAGGGGAGGCCATTCTTAATTATTGGCCCATTACTAATATGGGCTAGTAGCAATGTTGATAGACTAGTGACATAATGCCAAAGGAGGACACTACATCTTAAGAACATAAAGTCATCTGCTCTTGTAAATGTCACTTAGAAACACCTTTATATTATCTATTTAAAAGCTGTGGGAAGCTGAAAAATAAATTAAATCAGACAAACAAATGTCCCTCTTCTTTGTAGATAAAAGCATCTTCCTGTATCAGAGCTAGGAGGAGCTTCACCTCACTGGTCCATTACCACAACGCTAGTGTTGTGGTAATGGACCAGTGAGGAGCTTCACCTCACTGGTCCATTACCACAACGCTAGTGTTGTTGTTGTAATGGACCAGTGAGGAGCTTCACCTCACTGGTCATTACAACACTAGCGTTGTTGTTGTTGTCATCGATAGTGATCAACGCGCCGCATGTGCGCGGCAAAAGCATAAAGTTACGAGTGACGTCACTCAATTTAACGGACAAATGGAATCCAAGCAACGACAAAAACAAACGCACAACCACAGTGGAGGCGTCTGCAGTTAACAGTGGACAGTCTCAAAGCTACGACAAAAGAGTTGGCCTAGCATCCAGTGTTAGCATTCAGTGTTAGCATCCAGGGTTAGCGTTAAGGGTTAGCTAGCGACAAACCTTCGCTCGTCCCGCTTCTAGTTTCCTCTGCCGTTCCTCGTCGTCCATCTCTTGGCTTGAATCAAACCATTAAAGGTTTCGGACATGCGCCCTGATTCAAACTCAAAAGCACAACAGACCTTAACTTGTGGCATTAAGTTGGCTAAAACAAAATCTTTGAGCTTTCTTGAGACACAACTGTCAACAGAGATGATTCAATATGGCCGCCAAGTTGTCTAAGCTCCGCCCTTATCGAGTTCCTCTGAACGGACGGACCAATCAAATGACTGGCTTCCACATATTCATCCAATGGGGTTTGCGTCGCTGAAATCATTCAAAACTAGAATCTAGTCGACCAATGAAATGGCTCGTTCAAGCCACCAATCTTGGATTGACGGATCTTGTAGCCAATCAGGAGAGGCCAACACAAACCGTTCCTCCACTAACTTCTTTGTTTTGAAAGTGAATGTAGAATGTATGACAACTGAGGTATAGTTGCAATGAAGTATGACTTAAAAACTGGGTTAAAAGGTTTCCATTTATTCAAACCATGACAATTGTCTTGTTTTACAATACCAGTCAAAAGTTTGGACACACCTTCTCATTCAACTACTTTGCAGAATCTAAAATATAAAACATATTCTGGTTTGTTGAGCATTTGTTTGTTGACCACATAATTCCATATGTGTTCCTTCATAGTTTGGATGTCTTCAATATTAATCTACAATGTAGAAAAAAAGAAAAAAAAAGAAAAACCATTGAATGAGAAGGTGTGTCCAAACCTTTGACTGGTACTGTATGTATAGGTTACCTTTAAGAAATACATTAGTTTATCCATATATTTTTAATTGAAAGAAATTCAGAATACAGAGTTAGTTCTAACTAAGCAGAATAAATCTAATAATTAACAGTGCGTGACTGAACCACATTTCGGCACTGAAGCCTGGTTTTTCTTCATGGCCTTAGTCTTTTTAAAAACACAACAATCTATTGCAAATGGGATTTGAATTATTTAGGCGAGGATATTTTATGTTGAAAGTGTCACTCCCTCTTTTCTTTCTCAGCATAGAAACAAGTAGTTATACAGGTCATGGTAAAGTCCCAATGGTAAATGGGTGTGTCCCATGGCAACCACTGTCTGCCTTTAGTCTTGACTCAAACACACAGGTGTACGCTAAATCTGTGTGACTCCAAATGCCAAGATTTCAGGTAAATGAGACATTAATAGCATGTACTTACATTGTATGTTTGTTTAGTATTTAAATCATGCTTATTCCAGCACTTGTGTCATCTTTTAGAATGGCAGTTCTATGGTTGATCAAATGACAAGACTCAAACTCAAACTGGTGGAGAAGGTAGGTGAGAGGCTATAGTCTAGTTTGTTAAGGTGGAAAGATATTGCTTGAATTTATTTTACTTTGGTCATTTAGTATTTTCAAGTGAAAAAGTTCAACATTCTTTTTGTTGTGCTTTTCTTGAAAATTGTATATCAAAATCTTAATTTCAATATTTAATATTGTTTACAATTCTAGAGACTGTTAAACGAAAAGCACAATATGGACGATAGAGCGGAGTCTGCCCAGTCTGCAAGTAAGATAACAAAGACTTCTTTGAGTTTAATAGTTTTGAATTGTGGAAGGTACCATTAATGTTATCCGATACAGATATTTAGCTGATACTAGAATAAATTGCCATGAGAAGTGTCAAATATATTAGGCAGATATGGGTGAAGTTTCTGAGAGAACTTGACTTTGTATGTTCAGGGAGTTATGATGGACATCTAGATCAACTGCACTGTGCACTGAGGCGAAAGCAGGACCTACTGAAAAGACTCCGGGTTTGTACAAAATATTTATCTTTGTATTCATAGAATACAAACTCTTATTTACTGTATTAATATAATTTCTTACGTACCATACATTCAGACAGTGAGATGAAGACTCTTGTCATTGTGTGAAGCATATAATTGTAAGTGTTTTGTTGGCATTTGATATCTTTTGTGCAGGAGCAGCACATATTAGAGGACCTCAACAGACCTCACACCTGGGGAGGGTCACACAAAAAGTACATGTCCCATTTCTTCACTTCCCCTCAGCCGCCTCCACCACTCCTACTCCACCAGCCAGCCCCTGCTCTGTCCTTTCTGACCCCTCCACCGCCTGCCCTGACTCAGCCTCAACGCATCATCCAGCAGACTGTGAGACACTCGGCATTAACCTCAAAATCCCCCCAATCCCCAGATCTGATGTTTCTGTGTGGTCTGTTAAGTGTATTTAATCCTCTTTTCCCCCATCCCGATAACCCTTTTTAGCTTCTATTTTGACCCCTATATTTCCTTTCACATGTTATTAATACTGTCACTGCTATACCAGACTGACTTGCATAAGTTCAAGCAGTGTGAGAATAGTGCAAATTAAATATGAAGAATATGCAATTATTCCCCCCTGCCCTTTATCTCTCTCTGCAGCTCCCCCAGCAGCCTGCCACCATCATACAACAGCTGCCACAACAGCAGCCTCTGATTACTCAGATTACCCCACCGCAGCCCTACCCGGCACCGCGCTCAGGCAGCATCAAAGAGGGTAAGCAACAGCAAACCGAACACTATCCTATTTAAATCTCACTGTATTCAAATATGTGTGTATTTTTCTGTCAGACATGGTGGAATTGATGCTCATGCAAAATGCCCAGATGCACCAGATCATAATGCACAATATGATGCTGAAAGCCACGACTCCTACATCACCACCTGAAGTGCCCCGTTTCTGTGTCCCTCAAACTACATATCTTGGGCAGGTACACAAAAACACACATACCCTCTCTGACAGATAGAGACAAAGCACAAAGCCTGAACTCTGACCCTTTACAAAATGATCATCTGTATTTTCAGGACACTTACTATGGAAACCCTATATTGGTAAGGCCAGATGTTAAACCAAGAGGAAATGCTGTACATCATCATCACTATGGTACTACCCCTGCAGCACCACATCTGCCTCCCATCAGCCACCCCGCATGGCCACCAGAGGTGAGATCTGTCCAATCAGAAAAAGCAGGAGGACATCTACCCTCCATACACCACGTAACAGCCTCTCTAACACTCCCACCACTCGATGGGTAAGGTTCACTTTGTGCACACTTGTATTTTGTGTTTAGTACTTCAACCAATACATTTTTACTGACAAACACATTTTTTTTATGTTCATGTTTTTACAGGACTCAGATTTCTCTCTGACAGTCCCCTGTTGTCTCTAACTGCTTGGCACAGAGCATCTTTTGAAGTGAAGCGCTGACTGCATGAAATTGTCAAACATATAAATACTAAAAGGAACCAAAAAAAAAAATCAGACAGGAACACATTGCATGTGCACTAATGGAATTATGTCTTATTTTCTTGACAATTTCCCAAATGTATCATGTGTGAATGGCAGATAAATAAACCAACTTTTTACAGGCTTGCTAGATGCAACTCTGTCCATGCAGCGATCACACAGATTCATTTGCAATATATGAACAACATAAAAATGTATGTTTACTTGCTATTCAAGTTATATTTGGGGGACATTTATATGTAGCCTATAACCGCATCGCTCCAAGATAAACAGGAGTCCTTGTCCAACAACCACCATCCAAGACATACAACATAATAACTTGACCAAAAAACATTAACAATAAACAAGGTAAAGAGTAACGCGATAAACTAATAATCAACAAACAAATAAAGCAATTCTAATATCAAATGACATTTGGTCAAAGTGATATGTAAATTATAATTGTTGTTAAATTGATGTTGAGAGTTCATTCATATAGCAATTGGAGAAAGAATCGTCGCCCGAACCGGGATTTGAACCCACGTTTTGCATTCAGAAAAAATATCCGATGCTCTGGATGCTCTACCTGCAAAGACATCATCAAAACGGAGAAGACAGGAAGAAAAGATGTCCGATGCTCTGGATGCTCTACCTGCAAAGACCTCATCAAAGAGATTCACAGGAAGAAAAGATATCCGCCCGAACAGGGACTTGAACCCTGGACCCTCAGATTAAAAGTCTGATGCTCTACCGACTGAGCTATCCGGGCTTCGAGAAGTACTGACGTGTGGGTAGCATTAGTACTTGTTGACGTATAGAACACTAATTCTTCACATGTCATTTCATAGAAGTATCCTTGTCCGGTTGTTAGCAGCTAAGACTAGCTAGCGACCTGCATAATGTAGGCTAAGCTAAGCTAATGTTAAATGCAACAGTATATGCATTATTGTCATTTTGTCTTGGTTACTTCTCAATCTACACACAAAACCATTGCACCATTGCCTTGTCTTTAATGGAGGAATTTACAGCTGTACAAAATTGTATTAGACAAGATGTATAAAAAAAACAAACCACATGACTCCAACATCACTACACTGAAACCCTGCATCCAGTGCCAAACAGAAAACCACAAACCTTTATTCACAACGGTCAATCATCATGGCACATCCCTGTGATAAATAAAATAATTAAAATATACAAACATACACATACAAATAAAGTTAAGTGACACCCTCTCCATCAACAGATTATCAAAGTGCATAATTCTTCTTTTAAAGAATTGCGGCTAAATGACAGGAGAACTGGGGAAAGTCATGCTTTGAATTAACAGGATGTGGAGGTTGGTCATTCTTCTTGTGGGTTGAGCTCCAACTCATTAGAAACAATGTGTTTATGATGGTCATGCACTTGTGCTGAGGGTATTTTGTATGGCACAGAAGTCAATGTAAGTGCTTTAAATAGCCTTGTGTTTTTTTGCTGTTCCCTGTTAAAAGAAAAGAAGGTAAACAATAAAAACCTGGGTTGAATCAGATTAGAATGTGATTGCATACAGCATGTCTGGCTACACATCACAACATTTTTATCTTTTGATTGTTTAAATGTAATTAATTAAATGAGCCGAATGATTGTTGATAATAATATTTGTTTACACAGTGAACAGTGTGCGTGAACACCGGGCTACACTGTACAATTCACTACAATCTGTGCAAACTGAGCCAGACTCTGGGAAAGTTTCTCAACATTTTTGGAAAATTCCCATGAACTAAATGCAGAAAGAAATCCAAAAATCCCTCAGGGTTAAAATCGTATTACAGAACGTCAGGTGATTTTTATACTATTAGAGGCCTTCATATGTTTTGCAAAGAGGCGGAATGCAAGCTGAAATACAGAGCACAGGGTAGGAAACATACCCTCCCACTACTGGTACAACAATAGATACACACAATGAAAATCATTGTGTCACCAGCATCGTTTTCAACACAAATTTAGTGAATGCTGTTATTGTTAGAGAGACACAATAAATTCTTTAAATTTCACCTCACGTGCCATCTGATTTGTAAATGAGGGAAAAATATAGTTAACGCAATTAGGATTATTATGATCACATTGTGAGCAAATTGGTATGTATTTTTCTACAGCGGCATAGTGCAAAGGATGAAGTGTTCACAAGTTTTGTTTACATCCCAGTAAAACATGCACTTTCATTATGTAATCTTTTGACATTATAAAAGAGCGTAGCGTAATCTGATGGTATCAATGGCTATTAGAAATAACTTGATCCTGGAGGTCCTCTTCTGATCCACAATTCAGATATTTTCCCTGTTTGCCTGTTTAGGCATGTAGTAAGTCATACGGTATGTTTGAATGGCTGATGGTGCCATCAGTCGTAACTGGACCAGGTGATTTGACCGATTAAGTGTTTGTAGGTTTAATGGTACACCGCTCTTGCACATGTCCATCTCCATCTGTGTCCGATCAGATGGTCAGTCCTGGGAAAAAGTTTTGGACGAAGATGTGTGTCTGGATATCTGTGGAGCTGTGGGACGCTGATACATGTTCACATAGCTTGGTTATGTAATCTAAAGTGAGAGAAGGAGGAAACAAATGTTAATTAACTTGCAGTGCAATCAGGCAAATTAACATCACCCGTCCAATCACTGCATTCACCTTGTGTATGTGAGGAGGCAGGTCATCCTCTGAGCTCTCCTCTGGTAGAGTGTCATGGTGTCTTGGTGCTGCCTGACCCTCCTCTGCCCACCCTCCCATGGGCACACCACGGGCTGACTTCACAACTTTCCCTCCCGCACCAAGAGAGTCTGGAAAACAGAAGGACATAGACAGTGGAGTTAAAAAGCACCAGCAATTAACCCCAAGATTTGCTGCTGCTGTCCACAGTTGACTTAAATAAATATTAAAATACTCTGAAAGCCCTGTAGTTCTCATATTAAGTCATTGTGAGATAAACTAAGATAGAGTTGAGCAAGTATTCAGAGTGAAAAACTTTACTCACTTTTACATCAGGGTTGATAGTGTTTGCTTTTTTTGTACATACTGCATCATCTTGCAATAAAGTATTTCCTGTCCTAAGATTTTTTTATGCAACAAAAGTCATGGGTGCAAAAATAAAAAAAAAGTACATTAAAGACAATAACATTCAAATGCATGTGGTGTGAAAGAATGAAAGATAATCAAAAAGAAAGGTACCTGTATTGGATCCACTATAACGCCGCTGGCCGGCGCTGTGTGATGACGCCCCCCCCTGGCCAAGGGTGGTATTACTGCCGGCTGAAGCTGAAGTGGGAATGGCACTGGGACTGGGAACTGTGGTGGGGAAAGTGTGTGAGCGAGGGAAATGTCTGGAGTGAGGGTTTGGTTCGCTCCTTACTTCATCAGGGATGCTGTCACTGCTTTCGTCACTCTCCTGCCGGTGCCACGTGTGACGGGATAGCTCGCCACGGGACTGCTGCTTGTGTAGCTACAGGGGAAAAGATAAGAAAGGAGGAACAACGGGTAGGACCCAAGAAGGAGAGGATCTGTGAGATATTTAGGGATAAGGAGACAAATGTGGCAACGCAAACTTCATTCAGTTTGTGCATCCTACAGATGTCCTCTACTCTGTTCCCACACATGCTCCCCCACAATTACCTCATGCATGTAAAGTGCATGGATGCTCATCTCAGTGGAGGCGTACTCTGACAGGACCAAACTGGTGAGTTGACCCTCCCATGCACTGCTGCCTGAGCTGACAGTCCGGGCATCCGTCCTGTTTAAAGAGAATGCAAAAATGAGGGGAAAATGTAGACATGAAGAGGAGGTGATAGGGATGACAATAAAGTAAAGAAAGTATTCTTCAGAAGGAGAATGTTCCTACCCAGAGCCTGCCATTGCTTTGCTCATGGTGGACGCGTGGCCTGAAGCCCTGCGAGCTCCACTTAAGCTGCCTCTCAGGTGAAGACTACTGCTGATTGGGGAAAGGGAGCGTAAAGCAGATGCCCCATCACTTAATCCAGCTGCTGCATGATTGGTCAAAGAGCTATCTCTGCCGAAATGAATGGAGGCCAGTGTGGAGGGACCCACCAAAAGGTTTGCAATGAGGCTCCTTGGCTGCAAGAGAGGGAAAGGGCAAGAGACAAGAGAGTAAATCAAATTTGGCCTCTGAGATTTGCAATTTAACTTATGACCACTGTGATACTTAAGCATGAATGTTGGTTTATCGCTGTACCTCAGACTCGGACAGTGAGAGTGGATTTGTGTCAGAAGTAGCCCCTGTGGCCTCTCTGTGAACTCGCTCTTTCAACTGGCTGATGAAGTGTGTGGTCTCCTGGGGAGGCTGCCACTGGGGGTTGGTGATGGCAAAGTGCATCAGAGACAACTCTGTCTTCCCATCCTCTGCCTGCTGGTAGATAGACGCCTCTGTCTTCCCCTCTGACATCCACTGCAGAGGGAGGAGAGAGTGTAAACCCACAGATATTCACACTGACTCTTATTCACTTGTATTTCATATCTAATGTATGTCACAAAGTCTAAAGATAAGACATTTAGGCAGTCCCTCACCGCAGGGTGTCCATGCTGCCTGATGTCCATCTGGGCGAAGGAACAAGTGTCTCCAACCCCGACCACCTCCACAGTGAAGTTTCTGAAGAAATCAATGATCTCCAGAGACTTCCTCCTCAGACAGAAGATCAGGATGATGGGAGTCACCACAGGACTTATCAGCTCCTCTAGAATAAACACCTTGAGGAAACCAGAGGGGAAAGATTGACACTGTACACTCAGCTAGCAATCACATCAAAGGTATGCTGAACCTCTGACTTTTAAGTTGAGCATGTTTTGTAAAATGAATTTTGATAGAAATCTTGAGAAACTGACTTCATGATTTAAGATTAAAAATGCCACCAGCTGGGACCATCTGGGAGTGTAGTGTAAATCTCTTCCACTAACAAATGCCTAGAAAGAGCTTCTCAGCATGGCACTACTGCTTCAGTGGATCTTCTTGAGAGCCAACAGCAGAAATCTTTAAATGTTACTCTCTAGATATGAATGCAAATAACAGAATGACGACAGAGCTCAGCATTAGAGAAAATAAACTGTGTGTATTAAGATAATATTCTCTAGAAAAAAAGCATTTATAAAAATAGATGTTCATAGAGGATTTGACAAATAACTATAAGTCTATTTCACAGCAGGCATTTTGAGTTGTCATAGTAAAAGCAGCACCGATGTAAGTAATAACATTAATGATGGCTTAAATGCATTTATCATCAACGTTAATTAATCACACCTCAGATTTTTTATGTTATGACATGTTCAAATGTCTACCATGTATAAAACACAGTTTTGATAAGTTACTTCCTTTGTAATTACTCTTGATATTTATTCCCAGTTCAGTTTCCATACTCACTGCTTTGTACTGGAAGAGCTGGGAGAACTGGTCACGAGTCTCATATCTATGTGCATTGCCCTGCCAGTGGTCAGGCATGTAGTGGATATGAGCCAGGATAACCCTCAACAGCTGCTCAGGACAAAACACCATGTGCTTATCTGGGATAAATGATCTGAAGAGACAGAGACACAGAGTTGGTGGAAAAGAACTTCAGTTTTACAACCAAAGAGGTTCGAAATCATTGGAAAATATTTAACTATTTTGTGGAAATGTGATTGATAAATAATCCTATAGTTTAGAATCTACCTGTGAAATCTCTGATGGATACTTGAATATCTTGGATTGTTGAATGCACGAAATAAAATTACATTTTCTTTACACAGTTCCAAAAAATCTAATTAATTAAATCAAGAGCTATTAAAAGACTTCGAATACTGGAGAGCTACTTAAGGAAGGAAACCCTCTTATACTCATCAGTTATACAGCAGAATAAGCTGCAGGAGAGCATTAACGGGATTACAAGTCTGGGTAGCTTTAAAGGGGCAATAAAGAAATGGCTCATGGGTAACAGCTAACATCCCACGTAGCTCAAGATCTGTGTCTCATATTCTGATTCTGATGTTTGCCATTTCATATCAGTTCTATAGTGACGATGGTAATAATTTACACCCCCTACTTTACCTCCCCATTTAAACCACAATTGTTGTTGTGAGCATCTGTGTGTTTATAGAGCGCTTTGCTTAAATGAAATAATTAAATCAATTCTGCATGTTTTTTTTAGTTAGATCAGAAAAGCACACAGACTAACTGGGTGACATTAATCCCCTACCGGCAGACTGTGATACAGACTCCAAGCAGTGTGATCGATGAGAGAACATGTTCCACTGCGAGAACATCCTCGTCATAGATTGTCAGTGCGATGAGCACGGCCAGAAGAGACCCGGCGAAAAACGCAACATTTTTGGCAACCACCGTCAGCAGTGGTGAGAGGAAACAGTTCATATACTTGGATGCAGCCTGACGGAAACATAGAAACAAAGGAAGAGGAAGAAAAAAGGGAGAAGTACACTTAATTATTGACTTTACAGGCAGTTAATGAGGGGCACCAGTATAAGTATTAAGAGCATGAAATTAATACAAAACCAAGTTATTGTTAGGGGATGTTTTGCACTGCCACGAAGAGACAAAGTTTTCACATTTATTAAAAATAATAAAGTATTAGAGGACAAGCAATTTGGAGCATTAACTGATCACAGGAGATCAGCTCCTATCGTATCTGACCTTGTATCCTTTGCTGAGGCGTGACATGAGCTCATGGTCCAACTCATTAAAGTGCCGCAGGTAACATCGACCATACAGAGACCAGCATCTCGCTCCCAGAGAACCAGGCTCCCGCTTGATCACCTAGACAACGCACACAACAAACTATGGTCTAGAGCACTAAATGAGAAAGGAGGATGTACAAGGTTTGTGTGTGCATGTGAGCCATTTACCTCTGTATAACTAAAGAAGGCGCAGAGAATCTGCCACACCAGAATGACTGGACACAGCAGCAGATTGGCAATCCCAATCCACAGGATTCGGGATGCCAGCCTGTCTGCCAGCTCAAGCCTGTTACCTCCTCTCTTGTACTCTGATTTTAGGCTCCACTCATTCTCAAACAGAGAGCCTACAGAGCAACAAAGAAAAAAAAACACAAAGGGAAGTAAAAATAGGACTCCTTTGTAATTCTAAACCTTGACAAATAGGCAAATATATGAGTGTGTGCATGCAAATGGTAAATTGTACCTGAACCTGACACCATAGAAAGAGAGACAAACACAGGCTGTACATATAAAATGAATCACATCATCATCATGGACGCACCTGGCCCCCAGAAGAAGATGAGCTCAAAGTTGTATTTGAGACCCCGGGTGTAGAACACAGACTCCCCAAGTGCAGGAAGTCGAAATCGCACAGGAAGGAGTGATTTATTCACCATGGCAACCTTGAGAAGTGCAGGAAGAACGTTTTGGTTTGAGGTCACATTGTTTTGCTATGTTTGCAAGATATAAATAGACATAAATAGTTCAGCAACCAAACAGGGGTATTAAGACATCACAAATGGGCACACCATGTAGTTTTTAAAGCGGAGGATGCGGTGGTAAATGTCAAGCTCTGTCAGCTCTTTTTTATGGATGCAGATCTGGTGCTCCTTCTGGATCTCCACTATCCTGGCCTGAACCTCTTGCCATGTTGCATAGGGGAGTTCTGACTAAAAAAGAGAAAAAAAACAACATTGAAAGTCAGCTGGTACAATGAATGTATACATTCCCAGCAAAACAAATCTTCAATACTGCTCTAAAAGGAATGTCTTTGTCTGCCTCACCATGGTCATCTTGAGTGCGTTGATGTAGAAAGCTCGTATCTCCCAGTAGCAGCAGACGTTGTAGATGAATTTGACCAGGCGATGTAGCCAAAACACCCCAGAGATTATCAAAACGAAGATCACAAACGCATTATCTCGGATACTGCGGGAGAAGATATTCACTTTTATGATTCAAAGATTTATACATACAACAGCATTGAGGTCTCCAGACAGACAAAAAAAACTCTTAAACATTCATGTTTGAGGTTTTGGTTGTTCTTTATCTTACAAATACAATCATCACATCTACCCTCAGCTACACATTCACAATAGATTTACAATGGCAGTGTCTTTGCACAAGAATTAATCATTAACTAAATATAGTGTCACACTAACCGGGCACTGCAGACATCCACTGGGAGGAAGGCATCAGGCAAGGTGACTTTAGATGAATCAGTGTGATTTACAAACTTGTTGGCAAAGAGTATGTCATAGTCCACACAGTTAGCTAGGAACACTGTGAAGCCAACCACAAACAGCAGTTGACTACATGGAGAAAGAGAGAAGGAGGAGAGAACATACTACGTCAAGCTCCGCCATTTGCAAACTTCTTACAGACAGACACAAGAAACAGAATTCCTGAAGGATAGGATACATACACCAGCTCAAAGATCTCTCCCAGCAGCATACAGGTGAATCCATTCTTCTGGTGCAGATTATAGACGTAATGGATGTTAAGGAATATTGTAAATGGATCTGAGGTTAGCAACACTATTTGTATTTAAACGTTCACGCTGCAAAATCAAAGAAGCACAATCCAGTTGTTACAGACGTTCAGGACACAACACATGAGGAATACATGCCAAATCAATGTAAAAGGATATTCTCTGGAAAAACAGGTCCAGGTTTTCTATATGGTGCCATTGGGCTGCAAAATATTTAGTACAAAATTAGTAACAGTGTTGTTG
This sequence comes from Anoplopoma fimbria, assembly GCF_027596085.1. Classification (NCBI taxonomy): domain Eukaryota; kingdom Metazoa; phylum Chordata; class Actinopteri; order Perciformes; family Anoplopomatidae; genus Anoplopoma; species Anoplopoma fimbria. Next base: position 25,762,079 of record NC_072463.1, on the reverse strand, counting down.
TTAGGCATCACTATCAGTGTAAAAGAGCAGGGGAGGGAGGAGGGTGTGTGTGATAAGATGATTTGTTTGTGATTTGTGTATGCATGTCATACGTTTGGCTCCCTCAGGCACATGCATCATCAGGTTCTCCTCTCCGGGCGGAGAGTCGCTGTAGGACGCCTCCAGGCGCTGGTACTCGGTGTCAAAGTGCGCCATAGTGACAACAGCTTCTCAAGTAGCTGAGCCCACTGCTACAGACTAGAGCACAGGGAATGGCAGGGAGAAAGGAGGGGAGGGCAAGAGGGATAGAGATGAGACAGACGAGTGGTAAATAGGCCTTAGGAAAAAGGTTTACAGATCATATGATATGTTAATAATCAACTCATTTTGACACTTAGCCTCTATTGAGACCTTAGAAACAACATCCGATTTTGGATTGAATTATCCCCTTTTGAATATTAATCCTTTTAGGTAAATATTTACCTGATCCTTCTGAGGGGAGGTCGGAGGTCAGGATCAGTGATAGAGCAGCAACCCCGGAGCTCGATTCTTGCTGACAAAGGGCTTCAAAACCTGATTAACGAGCAGTCTTCTTTTAGAAAGTCAACTAAACTATCATCACACAGACTAAATTTGAAGAGAGTAGACAAACTTTTGGTATAGAATCTTTGCGTTGCATCCGCCTTCGGCAGTTAGACTGAACAAACTCATGAAGTGAAACTAAAACCAACCAAATAGGTCATTGAAGACCCCAAGATCTGTTAAAGTTGTATCACAGCAAAACGTAAAGGCATCCAGGTAGATAGTAATACCTCCAAAGTTCACATGGAGACTCCACAGATTAAGACTGTATTGACTCAAAAACCAAGATTACATGGGTTTGAGTACAAAGAACATATAAACAATACAATGATGACAAAACAACCACCCAACAAGTCACCCAGCAGGAATTAAGTACAACAAGGGATCAGGGATGACTGTGTTTTAACCATTTGATTACACCACACATCAGGGACTATCAACAGATCTGTAACGTTGAGTTAGTGTTTACTGCAGGTGGGATTATATACTTCAGATCATTGAGAATAAACCTGGTGGTCTTTTAACTGGGGACACTTCTACATATACTGTCTATGGTGTGGCTTATGGCAGTGGCAGAACTGATCTTACCTCCATTGCAGTGCAGTGCATCCAACCCAGCTCTGGTGTTGACTCAACATAAACAGCTGTAAGAAAGAAGAAGAAAGACATTTTCTTTAGTCTCATCTAGGAACATAAACACACTACAGGCTAAACCCAGACGAGAGGAAGGAGAAGCTTTACTGTTGGAAAGGGTCGCTTACAGTCGGAACACAGCAGGAGCAGTGTGTGTTGTTGTTGTCGTGGTGTGACAGCACAGGCCTGCATGGACCACCTACCTCCTCTTCCTCCTCTTCCTCCTCCTCCTCTTCCTCCTCCTCCTCTTCCTCCTCTTCCTCCTCCTCCTCCTCCTCTTCCTCTCTGTCAGATACAACAGTCAATCTGGGACTTGTCTTTCTTTCTGAATGTAAACCCTGCTTTCTTTTCCTTGTCCTTTAGGCCGCCTCTCCAAGTCGGGAGTCAGAAACGAGCCAGTTTCATTTTCGAAACAGCTAGCCGTGTTCCGTCTGTCACAGCTGAGGGACAGGGACGTTTATCCAATCAGAGACAAGGATCCCTGACGGGGTAGGGAGAGCAGCCAATCAGGAGCCGTCAGAGGCGGGCTCTAAGACTGAGCTTTCACAGACATCCACCGACACGCCTGATGACGAGCCTCCATGACGAGCTCCTCCATAGACATCATATAGGTGTCTATGGGCTCCTCTGGCACTGAGGCCTCCATAGACATCATATAGGTGTCTATGGGCTCCTCTGGCACTGAGGCTGCTCTCATTACACCTCATGGTCTCATTACATGTGTTTACTACCCCCTCCTGGTCGTTCTAAGTATCACTACAGTAAGATAAGATAATCCTTTATTATATACCCCCTCCTGGTCGTTCTAAGTATCACTACAGTAAGATAAGATAAGATAAGATAATCCTTTATTATATACCTTTATTATATACCCCCTCCTGGTCGTTTTAAGTATCACTACAGTAAGATAAGATAAGATAAGATAAGATAAGATAATAAGATAATCTTTATTATATACCCCCTCCTGGTCGTTTTAAGTATCACTACAGTAAGATAAGATAAGATAATCCTTTATTATATACCCCCTCCTGGTCGTTCTAAGTATCACTACAGTAAGATAAGATAAGATAAGATAAGATAAGATAATCCTTTATTATATACCCCCTCCTGGTCGTTTTAAGTAACACTACAGTAAGATAAGATAAGATAAGATAATCCCCCCCCCTCCTGGTCGTTTTAAGTATCCTGGTCGTTTTAAGTATCACTACAGTAAGATAAGATAAGATAAGATAATCCTTTATTATATACCCCCTCCTGGTCGTTTTAAGTATCACTACAGTAAGATAAGATAAGATAAGATAAGATAATCCTTTATTATATACCCCCCTCCTGGTCGTTTTAAGTATCACTACAGTAAGATAAGATAAGATAAGATAATAATCCTTTATTATATACCCCTGGTCGTCCTGGTCGTTTTAAGTATCACTACAGTAAGATAAGATAAGATAAGATAATCCTTTATTATATACCCCCTCCTGGTCGTTTTAAGTAACACTACAGTAAGATAAGATAAGATAAGATAATCCTTTATTATATACCCCCTCCTGGTCGTTTTAAGTATCACTACAGTAAGATAAGATAAGATAAGATAAGATAAGATAAGATAATCCTTTATTATATACCCCCTCCTGGTCGTTTTAAGTATCACTACAGTAAGATAAGATAAGATAAGATAAGATAAGATAAGATAAGATAAGATAATCCTTTATTATATACCCCCTCCTGGTCCTGGTCGTTTTTTAAGTATCACTACAGTAAGATAAGATAAGATAATCCTTTATTATATACCCCCTCCTGGTCGTTTTAAGTATCACTACAGTAAGATAAGATAAGATAAGATAAGATAAGATAAGATAAGATAAGATAAGATAAGATAAGATAATCCTTTATTATATACCCCCTCCTGGTCGTTTTAAGTAACACTACAGTAAGATAAGATAAGATAAGATAAGATAAGATAAGATAAGATAATCCTTTATTATATACCCCCTCCTGGTCGTTTTAAGTATCACTACAGTAAGATAAGATAAGATAAGATAAGATAAGATAAGATAAGATAAGATAAGATAAGATAAGATAAGATAAGATAATCCTTTATTATATAAGTAACACTACAGTGCAGTCAGAGGTGCTGATGCTGCTACATGAGGATTCAACATGTACATTCAAAACAATAATATGTGACAATTCCTGTTATTAATACAATATGCAATACAATAGTTTCTGTCTGTATATATAATATGTCAGTTACTGTGGATTCTTTACTGTTTTTTTATTGCTCATTTGCTTATTTATAATACTTATTTTTGATCTTGTTTTTTTACTACGTCTCTTGTTTGCACTATCCTCCATGCTGCTGTAATCCTGTACATTTCCCCGCTGTGGGACTAATAAAGGATTATCTTATTTTATTTTATCTATTACACAGATTTTTTTTATTTGATTTTTGTCAGCTATTATTCTTGTTTTCCATCTTAAAATGAGTCTTTAGAATATGACTTTTGATCAACTAAACGGTATACAGTGAAAGAAATTAAAATAATGGTAACTTTATTTTAATAGAGACAGTAGTCAGGATTTAAAGACCTTAAGATAGTTAATTCTGTGTATTTTTGCTGTAGAGGCCTAAAACAAATGTTGTCCAAAGAGACAGCAGCCATGGATAATATGTGTGCATTTCCCTGCTTAATTGAACACTTGAAATACATTATTTCGATGTCAAATGAAGCTGAGAGCACACCGAGGCAAGGTCCTTATAACCTTCTCCGCAATATTAAAATTCAGACTCAGATTGAGAAATTTGGAATTAACAGGGCAGCGTGATATATTATTTGTCAATAATACTAAATAATGTTATCTCCTAAAGCTGATATATGCCTGTGTATTTCTATGAGCATACAGTAGATGTGTTGATGTAGATGACTCCATAGCGTCAAGATGATACTTTGCAAAATCAAGATCACCTTCTGTCGCTCTCTGTTGTGATGAATATTCATACATGATTGTTAAGACTTGTTAAGAGGGACAGCTGGGCTTTTGTTCACTGTGTCACTGGGTTAGTTACACTGCTACAAATAGGTACATTGCACACAAAGTTAATAATGTAAGAGGTCTGACAGGTCGGCAGCTCTGTGTGCTTTCTTTCTTTTTCTTACACTTCAACAATAAATCTCTCAGTCTCTTTTGCGCTTCCTCTCTTATTCTCTTTTTTTCCCATTATGTAAACTGTTCAGACAGTGTGTCTGTTTGTATGTATGCGTGGATGTGTGTGTGGGTGTGGGTGCAGATTTTTAAAAAAGGGCAGGGGTGTCTTGTGTCAGGGGGAGTCTGTGTAATCTAGTTATTATAGTGATCTGGGTAATTTAATCTGTTCTGATTAGGATTCGTTCAATTTAATCCAGTTGAAAAAGTCTGTCTCAACGGAGCTCAATAGCTGATAAACCACAAACAGTAACTGAGATAAAAGTAATGTAATGTATAATTCAAAGCTACTCACCTCAACCTCTAATTAGACTGTGCTTGCACTGCTTCATTTTATGTTTATTCACTTAATTTGTTAAATTTGTACAGGAAAAGTAAAGGGTACAATTGAAGAGGTTACGGATGATCTAAAGTAGTAGGGATTACATTTCTGGCCTGACTGAGTAAAAACATTTTTGCCCATTTTTCTGAACCCAATAGACAAAATACAACCAATAAGTACATAGCATTGACATATTATAAATAAGTTCTTTAGATCAAAAATGAAGCTAAAGCTAGAGTTAGAGCTCATCACTCTTTCTCCCTAAATTAGTTTTTTTTATGCCAAATGTTAATTTACTGTTAAATTCCTTATTGCGACACTCATAACCTGTGTTGTATGTTAGGATTCTGGACTGTTGTGTCTGCATGTGTGTGTGTGAGCATGATAGCGCTCTGCTGCAGGCTATAGCTGGCTTATTAAATTAACCCACTGTCTGTCGGGAATTAGGGGGGTTGCATTGACAGCTAATTTGGTCCAAAGACTAGCTGTCATGCTGCCATGGGTGGTGCTGGGATAGCAGGGGTGGGGGTGGGGTGTGGCAAGTGGGGAAGCCGGGGAGGGGGGCAGGGAAAAGGGAATCAGGATGAAGTCATCTCTCTATTTAATCAGATCAAGCCCCTTCCTCCTGTGCTTGCACCAATGTGAACCCAACACAGCAGGTAGGGAATCTATACACACACATGCACAAACAATTTACACAGTTTGCAACATTGGACTCCTTAAAAATTAAAAATTAATCGTTGCTTGTCTTCCTCTCCCTGCTGGTACCCCTGGGGCTTTTTTTTTTACAGCAGCCCTAATTGTCCCACTTCCTGTAGATCTTGGGGAATATACAATCGATCGCTGTCTTCATCTATTGCTGTTATCGTATCAAGGAATTATCTTTAAATTAGGCAGATCATGATTCAGTTGTTATCTAAATTATGTCAATTTATAGTTACTGTAGACAGGATTTTAGGAATCCTGAGTCTTCCGACCCCTACATTTTAAACTAAATCTTTTATTTTTCAAATGTCATTTATTCTGTCTACTGTCTCAATTATATGTCCCAGCATGACAGCCTACTGTTTCAAAGCTTTTTCTTAAGTGTCGGGAAGAAATTCTGGTGGAGAAATATCGAATCTTAAACAGGGCTGGATATTAAAACTCAATAAATCTTTATATTTAACACTTATACCTTGAGAAGTTGGTATTTTTTATCAAATGAAAGAAAAGAGTCAAAAAGTATATTTACATCCTCCAAAACAAAACTATATGATAGGCACTTATATCAACCGGCCTCAAAATACCACCCATTTGTGTTTAGTGTTCAACTGTGAAATGTATATTCCCCTTAAATATTCCTCAGCTAAATGCTTCAACTGCAATTTTGCAAACCTGAAAATTGACACATTTGGAAGGAGGTTGTCTGTTCATGCCACATGTATTTTGACCCGTATTGTACACCCTTTGTAGTCCCTTACTTCCCCTGACAGATGTTTTGGACACTTGTGGACAGAAAAAAACACACTCACACACAGAAGGAATCAGTTGAAAATAAATTTCCTGTCCGTGTTTTATTAATCTGGAGATGTTTGACAAGGTTAGATTGTTTTTGTCTGTATGTGGATGAGTGTGTGTGAAAGAAAAAGGGATTACCTAAAAAAAGGAGAGGAGGTCAAGCTTTCATTCATAATATGCTGATATAGCACTGAGTTTTGAAATATTACACAGCTGTATCCGGATAGGAGCAATAACACACACTCCACGGTCTGCTGATAGTACAGTTATAAGTTAAACACCTACATTTTGTTCCATATAAAAGTCGCCTGGTCAGTAACTTCCTTCTAAAATGACCTTCCTTTATCCTCATTTTTTCTGAGAAATGTTATTTAAATCTAAAGCCATGTGTGTTGCATGAGTCATACAGATCGGGTGTCATCATATATGTCACTCTCTGAGTGTGTGTTTTTGTGTCTGTGTGTCTGTAGGGAGGTCTGCAGCAGACATGAAGGCCTGAATCATTGTCTCGTTCGGTATAGCCTACTTGTCCCCAGGGAGTGAACTCTGACACCACTTCATGGATTGTCTCTGATAAGCACCACAGTGGCTGAGCGTCTTTGTATCCTTTATTTCACTTTTTCCACATTTGTATTATAGAGTGGCAATATTTAAATGTTTGTTTTTTATGTATTGATATGATTTTCTATTTTAGCTTAAAAATCAGCATTTCAGATCTTTGTACATCTTTGCACAGCGGTGTCTCTTTGTTCTCTTTGTCTCTTGGTTCTGACTCTCTCTATACTTACTGTATCTCTGTTGTATGTATCGTAAATTAATTAAAGTTAGGGTTCCAGACATGCAGATGTCCATCAGACTTGCTCACTAGACAAAAAGGTTAAAGGTCAAGATCACCAGTTTAGTTGATAATCAATACAGATGTAGAATCGATATGCAAAGATAATGGCATGTGAGGACATATAGAAACCGGCTTCTGGTGGAATCTTAAAATGTACTGCAAAAACATGAGCGTGTTATCACTCTTCTCATCTAACTCTCAGCAGGATGATGTCTATCTATTACTTTAAGAAACCTTACCCTTCACCTTAATAACTTATTCATCCCTCCTTGTAATTTTGGTGGATGTTAATGTTCAATCAGTTTAGGAAAGTCATTTCATTTGATCAAACACAACTCCAGTTCTCTGATAACGAGCGGAGGCATTCAGTTGGTAAGATATTGTATCCATAATTTGACAATTGGAGAAGCTCTCTTTACAAGTGATATTAAAGTTTTTGTGCATAAGTGTTTTGTTTTAATTTGGTATGATGAGAATCTGAGTGATTAATGTTGAAACATAGTGTTGCGACCAGAAGTGTTTGCCCTCCGCCAGCAGAAGTTTAATATTGAGTAATTGAAAGTAAATTAAATTAGAGACTAAGTAGCCTCATCTGCTTGATATAACATTTCCTCAAGAGTGTGAGTGTGAGAGTTTATGTGTGTTTGTGTGTCACTGTGGACCACGTCATAAACCCTAATGTAGATTAATGAAAACCACGTTTAATAAAGCTGCTGCAGTTATTGTTATGATATTTTATGTCTTGCACTGCCAGAATAGCAACTTTGTTAATGTATGATATATTGCAATATAGATTCATATAAGAATGAAGAAGGGCATTAACCAAAAAATATTGTATTCGTTTTATCGCATAACAAGAGACGTCTTTTAATGTATTTTTGATGGGGCATGCTTATATATTATAAGTATTTAAGACCAAACAAAGCATCTTTGTATCTCTGGGACCATTGTAAAAAAAATAAAAGAGAGATTGTTAAAATTTAGCCCCAAGGCCTTTCTTTCTTTGGATTGTACCATTTTACCATTTAACCAGTACAAAGTAAGGTTGAATGCATTTCACACTGAGCTTCTCTGCATCCCTTTGATTCAGCGTGTCCTCTCAGACAGCCATAAACAGATGTGTCTGCAGGGAGGGCGTCGGGTCACAGAGGAGGGACGACTGGAAGAGACAGAGGTTAATAAATGAGCAGAGATTTATGGATGTTAAACTGATTGGCCGTGAAATTGTGAGTGATGCATATCAGCGCTTGGAACATACGACATGCACACACCAGTTACCAGATTCATGTGTTAAATGATATGCTTGTTAACAGTATTTAAGTGTTGTTTGTCCGTTCCATAGATGTGTGCATACAGATGAAGACTCAGCACAGTGCGATGGGTGGCTCTTCAGCAATCTGTCTGCGTTTTCACTTGGAGAACCAGAGGACCTATCGACGATCTGTCCACAACACACATTTCTCTCTGCTTCACAGCCCACACACACATTCAGTGTAACAGTAAGAGGAGAAGGTGACGTCAAGGAGAAAGAGAGAGCGACAGAGAGCTGTGGTCAGATGAGTAAGCAGAGTTCTGCTCCTGACTCGCAGGGAACAAAATCTATCCCACAATTCACTGCTGAGGGTCACTCAGTCCTGGTGTTGTCATGGTAATGAGAATTTAATAGCCCTAGACTTTCTGATGTCCGTGTATTTTAAATGTGTGTTTCAAAGCACTTGTGTGTGTTCCTGTAGACATGTGCATGTTAGATGAGTTGGGTCGATGGCTTTTAGGCTTTTAGGTAATCTCGGACAGCACAACCCCCTTCAGCCTTTCCACTCCAGGGATCTTTCTGTGCAAATTTGTGTCTGTTGAATTTGGTAGCTATTGACTTCCATATAGATCAAACATATGTTTGGAACATTTGTTTCATACATCCTGGAGTACGCGTCAGATTGGGTTTAGTGCAGACAACATGAAGGGTAATACAAGGTTTTGCCTCCTTTTTATTTAAGTTATTTATTGTTTAAAATGCAATTTAAAGGGATACAGACATAGCAGCAAACATCTATTTGCTATTTAGTGGGGTAATGTCTACATTAGAAGAGAATGAAGTTGCTCTCCCTTTGTGTGAGTTGTAATCCGAGCTTCTCCTTGGTGTGTTGACATAGCTGGACCTTGCATGCTTTCAGTGCACATTGTTGCATGTTGTGTCGTGTTAGCATGCCCGACTGGCTAGCTCACAGCCTCCTCTCTGCACTGCGCTCATACACCGGTTCCAGTTTGCATTCAGGTAAACACTGTTAGCTCTGTCAACTGTTTTGCTTTAGTTTGCACTGTTAACGCTGTTAGCGCTGTTTGCTGTGAGCAGCCAGCTCAGCCGTCCCCATGTTTAGAGCCGTTGGGAGGCAATTGAAATGCTCTGAGTCACTGATTTAACGTTTATCAAAGTGACCAACTAATTGATTAATCAACTAATCGTTTCAGCTCTACTTAACACTATTGGAATTGTTCCGGTGTGATAGACCCCTCTCTACTTTAAAACAAATGCTTAAAATAAAAAGAGTTAGGTTTATACATTTGCTACACGTGTTGGTGCATTTGTGATTTTGTGTTTAGCCTATGTCATAACTAGTTATACAGTAAATGCATTGTCTAATCAGAATTTCCCAATACAGGCAGAATATTAATCCCCACTTTTCTCACAAAATGGCCAATGATGTCAGCGACCTTCAGAGCGAGGCCTCATTAAATTTGAAAAGAAACACTTCTGAGAAAACAAGAGAGATAATTTGAGAGTCCTTAATGATTCGTAAGCGTTGCTGCAGGCCATCTAATCCACCTGACAATGCTGTAATCTCTGTTAGTCCTATGTCAACAAACTGGTTCTGGTACCTGAATGCACCACTGCAATCTAACATTGGCAACTGTTTTTAGTACATGTTACTGAATATTCACAGAACTGAACATTCTCTGACAACATTCAATTTAAACATGCTGTTGTGCAACCCTTGTTAAAAAAACCTGGACTTGATCCTACTGTTTTGTCTAATTTCAGACCTATCTCCAAACTGTCTTTTCTGTCAAAAGTCCTGGAAAAGATTGTTCACTGTCAGCTCATGGACTTTATAAATGGACAGAACATTATAGAGATTTTCCAATCTGGTTTTAAAACATTACACAGCACCGAATCAGCGCTGCTTAGAGTTTTTAATGATATATTTTTAGCTACTGACTCTGACCATAGTGTTGTCCTTGTGCTCCTAGATTTGACTGCAGCCTTCGACACAGTAGACCATGACATCCTCATTGCTCGTCTGGAGCAGTGGGTGGGTGTCAGAGGCACAGCACTACAATGGTTCAGGTCTTATTTAACCCAGCGGTCTTTCTGTGTTAGCCTTGCTGAGCATGTGTCCTCCACTGTCCCGCTATTACATGGGGTTCCGCAGGGTTCGGTGCTTGGCCCCCTTTTATTTTCCCTTTATTTACTCCCACTTGGCTCAATTCTTAGGAAGCATGGTATTTCTTTTCATTGCTATGCTGATGACAGCCAGATTTATGTTCCTCTTAGAAAGTCAGAAGCGTACAGCATTAAGCCTTTGTTAGACTGCCTGCAAGACATTAAAGCTTGGATGTCCCTAAACTTTTTAAATTTTAATGAAAAAAAGACAGAGGTTATGGTTTTCAGTGGCTCTGGTGTGTCCCCCCCTGGTTGACCTAGGCTACCTGGAACAGTTCCGTAGGCCAATCTTAAATAACCTGGGGGTTAAGGTGGACACTGACCTCAAATTTGACACCCAGGTAAAAGCTGTGGTGAAGTCCAGCTTCTTCCAGCTAAGGCAGCTGGCAAAAATTAAACCAATGCTTCAGAGACAGCATTTTGAAACAGTAATCCATGCGTTTGTGACCACCCGGCTGGACTACTGTAATGCACTTTACATGGGGATTAGTGAGGCCTCCATTGCCCGCCTCCAATTAGTTCAAAATGCCGCAGCTCGTCTCTTGACTAACACTAGAAAGTACGACCACATTACACCTATTCTGGCTTCATTGCACTGGCTACCTGTACGTTTTAGGATTCACTTTAAAATACTTTTATTTGCGTTTAAAGCCTTAAATGGCCTTGCCCCACCATACCTCTCCGAGCTGCTAAAACCCTACACTCCTAGCCGTTCTCTTAGGTCAGCTGACCAGCTGTTTTTGGCCACACCCCGTACCAGGCTAAAACACAGAGGAGAACGTGCCTTTGCGGTAGCAGCCCCAAAATTGTGGAACACTTTGCCACTCCATATTAGACAAACTACATCCCTGTGTCTCTTTAAAACCTTGGTAAAAACGCACCTTTTTTATTTGGCCTTTGGACACTAGATGGCGTGTTGATGTGATGTAGAAGTGTTGGGTGGGTCATGTGTTTTTACTTATTTTATACTTATTTTATCTCTTTTTCTGTGTGCAGCACTTTGGAAACCCTTGTGTTTGTTTAAACTGTGCTATATAAATAAAGTGGATTGGATTGGAATGAAACACCGAAAGATTTACAAGGCTTGTGCTAAATATTATATATACAGTCAATCATTAAACATAACATTTTGTGTGTCTACATCCATAAAGGGTTGTATGACCTAAAGTAGTGTGTTTATTGCGTCACTGTAACAATATTGACTTATTTTTTGGATATCTGGTGGTGGGTATGAGGAGGTTTTGGTCACCAACTAGACAGGGGGTTTCTGTTTGACTGTTTTTTGTTTATATACCATTCCTCCAGTTTAACCTTTCTTTCTTTCTTTCTTACTGTTAACAGTGAGCATGAGTGTGTGATGTTCCTGGTCTGTTCTGTTGCAGGTTTACCACAGGAGTTCACCCTTAAAGCCGCTTCATATTAAAGATTATGAGGATCGGGTCTCATTTCCTGAGTGTTTTTGTGTGTGCATTTGTCCCAACAGACGTGGTTGTTGAGGCTAAAGCTTTTGAAATGTCTCCCTGATGAAGATGGGGGCCACATTAAATAATACTTAGAGGCATGCATACAGGAGGCCCCCTCTATGCCTCCAGGGCTCCAGGGGGAACAGGCTGGTCTTCACAATGCTTTACCCCAGAGAGGCCTCACCCCACTGGGCTCCTGATGGCTGCACCTGGACCCCTCAGCTTGGCCTTCTGAATAAAACCCCACACGGTCCACATCACATAAACCAGCTGTCTATCCATTTATACCTCATTCATACAAACTCGTGTCTTTGGGGACACTGTGTGTTATGTTTCTTGATTTGGGTTTTTTCCCCCTGCTGTTCTGGTCCTGTGTTCATATATGTGTGTGTGTGTGTGTGTGTGTGTGTGTGTGTGTGTGTGTGTGTGTGTGTGTGTGTGTGTGTGTGTGTGTGTGTGTGTGTGTGTGCCGTGAGATATCATTTTTCACCCTACAGGGGCTCTGAGTAACCCTGTAACCAAGCCCCTACCGCCTATGCAACGAGAGGTAAGCTTTTCAGGAAAGATCATAAGGAAATATTAACTCTTCCCCTCTCAATCTTTCTCTCTTTGTGAGATTTTTGATACACATGAATACTGCTGACAGCTCTTGCCTCATGGCTAATTTAGACATCATATCAGTCAGTGATAGGAGAATTTCTTTCTCTGCGTTGTTACATATTAATATCCACTCAAGCCAAACTTGTCAACATTAATTATTTTATCCTTCAACAATCACTTGTAATGTATATTACACATGCAAAAGTAGGCATATAAGGGACATAATGCTGTACCACTTTATGATAAATCAACCTTTATATAGGGTTTAGAAGTTGTATGACTTTATTGACAGTGAATGTTTCACAACTTTGCAGGTCTGCAGTTTTAGTTGTGAATTTATTAATACATGAAGTTTGGCTCAGGTGCTCTGTAGCTCTTTCCCAGACGATCAAAAGTCAAACAATGCATTGGATTAAAAAGATTAAAAGGCAAATAAGGCATAAATAAATGGCACAAAAGTTAAAGGCATAACTGATTACAACTATTTTTAGAAAGTTGAGATAAAAAAATCTTATTTACCCTTTGCATAAACTTCTTTCCCCTCTTTATCTTACAATCTGGTTCATTTCATGACCAACACCTGTAATTTGTCTCTTTCATCTATTCTGGTAGTCACCCACCAAAGCAACATTAAATTAAGTGACAGTTTACCTTTATACTTTTGAGATTAATGTATTCCCCTACTGAAGATGAAAACAAATCCAGATGTGGTCAGCATCGACAAAGGCAACAAAACCACCAACCTATACCTCCCTTCATCTGTGTGTGTGTGTGTGTGTGTGTGTGTGTGTGTGTGTGTGTGTGTGTGTGTGTGTGTGTGTGTGTGCTGAATGCATGTGTTCTGTATTGGAGGAGTCTGTGTCTGCACCGCCCCGTCGGTGTGTGAGGTGGGCAGCGTCAAGCTCACTCTACGACTGGTCCTCTCAACCCTATAAGCACTATAGCCTACCCACAGCCTCACACACACACACACACACACACACACACACACACACACACACACACACATACACACACACACACACACAGACACACACACACACACACACACACACACACACACACACACACACACACACACAGCCTCACACACACACACACAGCCTCACACACACACACACACACACACACACACACACACACACACACACACACACACAGCCTCACAGCCTGAACCCTCCTCAGTTGTCTCTCCTCCTCCGTCCCTGGTGGATCCCTGCTGTGGACCTTTCTTTATTTCTGCCTCTTTGGATTGTCTCTTGTGGTTTTGCGCATAGAGCCGAGGTGTGTTTTGAGCAACCGATTGTCATTCCGGAGATGAAGACAGAGATGAAGACAGACGCCCGGTGAATGGGAACCACCTCCCCTCCGTCCCGAGTCCCGACCACCACACTCACCGTTCCGCCGGAGCCGAGACCGGAGCCGGTGTCTGGAGGAGGAGCAGGGAGAAGGAGCAGGGAGAAGGAGCAGGGAGGAGGAGCAGGGAGAAGGAGCAGGGAGAAGGAGCAGGGAGGGAGCAGGGAGGAGGAGCAGGGAGGGAGGGGAGGAGCAGGGAGAAGGAGCAGGGAGAAGGAGCAGGGAGGAGGAGCAGGGAGGAGGAGCAGGGAGAAGGAGGATGGAGGCGTTTTTCACAGAGGTAAGCATGGAGGACGTGTGTCGGTGTGATGGAGCACCAGCGGCAGATTAAACCCTTTCACTGGCACCGACGCACGGCCTGATGTGCAAGATTTATTGTATTTGATTTCCATCAGGTGTTTGCTTTGCTTCCGTCGACTGGAAACATTCCTCACAGTTCCTAACAAACCCTTCAGTAAATGATATGTCATAAATGCATTCAATGTGTGGATATGATCACTGCGGACCACCAGGGCCCGGCTGTGAATGACATCCAGAGCAGAGCTGCAGATAAATTGGCCAAACGAGAGCTGACACGGGCTTCTTGCATCCATAAGGCTGGCTCTCGGATTAAAGCCAATCTGTTAAAGGAGGGAGACCTCACCCACAGCATGCTGCCGTTAAGAGACCCTGTCTGTGGCTTTTAGTGCGCATTCAATGGGATGAAGCAGGGATCTATGGGTGAAGCAGGGATCTATGGGTGAAGGAGGGGGAGGGATGTATATGTGTGTACGTGGATGGAAGCTAGGTGAGACAAATGGTTAACAACTGAATACTGAATATAAATCAGTGGTCGTTAATTCAGCTCGTTGCATTCCTCTGCTGTCTACTGGGGAGAGAAAGAACCTCACAGGCTTTCACCTCAAGCATCCTGGGATTCATCTGTCAAACCGTTTGAATGCTTGTAAAGCCAAGCCTTATGGGGTTTCTCTATTTCCATTGCTTCTTCCCATCATTTAGGATCTTCATTGTTCAGAATATGCCAACCTCTCTTACCTCTTCCCTCCTTTCATTTGTGTACATCAATGCACACAATCTCGTGCAACGCTGTCTTGTATCCTTCCTCTCCAAGCTACTTATCCTCCCCCCTCTTAAGTTAATCTGATATGGGTTTAAATGTCTACCACATTGGCAGTGATGTCATGCCATTTATCAGTGTGTGTGTGTGTGTGTGTGTGTGTGTGTGTGTGTGTGTGTGTGTGTGTGTGTGTGTGTGTGTGTGTGTGTGTGTGTGTGTGAGTGGTTGTGTAGGTGTCTGTGTGGGTACCAGGGCCATGGTGAGCACTGGTGTCCGAGGCCGTTGATTTTCCTGCAAAAACAGAGGTGTGAGCTTTTGAATCCTGGTAATATTGTGTCATTTTAACACACAAAAAAAGTCACAACAACTGTTGGGTTGAACATGCAGCAACAGCTAAGTGCAACAACCATGTTTCCTGCTCCATTTCCCATCAGTCTGTGTGTAATATATTGATCCTATAGCATTGATTCACAGACCCCACATCCCCAACCCTGCAGCCCAAACAGGCATAGACTCTGAAAGCCCATTTGAGACCTGAAAATGGAGTGACTTATTGAGTTATGATGTCGAGGCCCGCAGTCCTGTATAAACTGCATATCTGATACCCAGAAACATGACTTCATGCAGTGGGGCGGTAATCAATCCTCTCTCGAAGTTACTGTCCAACGTCCACTTAGTTTCATTCCTCTGCAATCTTTATCTTACATCACTGCGTTCCTCCACTTGTCTCCATCCTTTAAACCAGAAAGAGTGAACAGCTGACCTCTCTCTCTCAACCCAGGCAGAAAACATGATAGCTGGCCGACCAGCCAAGCATGAAATGTCAGGTGGCAGTAGTCTACTGTATAATCCCCTCATATTGCATCTCGTTTGGTCAGATGAGGAATATGGTAGTTGCAGTGACATTATGTCCTCTAAATACAAGAAAAAAACAAGTTTTTTATCTGGTTATGTTAGCTATAATTTAACATAAATGTGAAAAGATAGAGGATGCTCGTGGGGACACATTGTAAATGAGAGTGAGAGACATAAAGGGAAAAATGTAATGATTGCAAATTGTTTAAATATGCTAAATCTGCTTTTAAACTACAAACGACTAAACTCTTATTCTGTGTTCAGATGACAGTAGTACAGTGTAAAGTATGTCTCATTAACAGGAGGACCTGGATGTCTGTATATGTGTGTTTGAGCAAGATGGGAGGCATTTTGTGTTAGTGTTTGTGTGTGTGTGTGTGTGTGTGTGTTTGTGTGTGTGTGTGTGTGTGTGTATGTGTGTGTTTGTGCGTTTGTGTGTGTGTGTGTGTGTGTGTGTGTGTGTGTGTTTTGTGCGTTTGTGTGTGTGTGTGTGTGTGTGTGTGTGTGTGTGTGTGTGTGTGTGTGTGTGTGTGTGTGTGTGTGTGTGTGTGTGTGTTTTTGTGTGTGTGTGTGTGTGTATGTGTGTGTTTGTGTGTTTGTGTGTGTGTGATAGGTCTGGACTACAGGTGCACAACCACCATGGGCCGATAACAGGGTGATAGACAGGTGTGAATGTGGAAAGAACAGCTATGACACATTATCTCAAGCCTGCTGCTGTGTTGCTGTATAATATCTGCCTGTTTAAAACTGTGACTCTCTCTCTGTCCTTTCTTTGCCCAGAACACAGTCCTCTCCTCCTCCTCTTCTTTGCTCTCCTTCACCTCAGTCTGAATAACTGAACAGGCTGTAAAGATTATTTACCACTCAAATGCAATTTGTTGAGTGGCCACTATATACTGAGAGTAGTGGAGCAATAAGTGCTTTCTCCCACTGAGTTGATTTTTTCATGCGGAGAGCAGTAAAATATTAATCATATGCATTCTGTATTGGATATAAGATGTGAAACACTCCAAAAAAAATAGTAAATCTCAAAGGAGCTTCCATGTTTGAGCTTGAATTATGGATGGTGTCCTCTAATTGCAGTAAAAAAAAATTCAGTCCTTTCTTTTGTGGAATGCATTTTGATGTAAAAAGCCTTTAGGCGTTAAATTAGCAGTCCATAGATTGTGGTCCAAAATAATGCAGGGTTTTGTGTGAAGTGCATGCTGCAGGAAGGCTGGTTCAGTGGAGGGAAGGGAGCAGTCACTGGAGATGTGTGACCTATATTCAGCAGCAACACATTTGTTCTGCTCAGGAGCTGCATCAGCTTTACTTCTCTCTCTCTCTCTCTCTCTCTCTCTCTCTCTCTCTCTCTCTCTCTCTCTCTCTCTCTCTCTTCCTCCTCCTCTCGCCTCTTCCTTCCATCTGATGCTCTCTCTCTCTCTCTCTCTCTCTCCCTGCGGCCACTCACTTGGTGCTTCTCCATCTCAGTCCACCAATCTCTTTTGATGCTGCTCTGCCAGTCTCCCTCCTCCTTTTGGATTTTGTCCTTTTGCTCTGTCTTCCCTCTCCTCCCTCATTCTCCTGCTTGTTCTGCTTGTGTAGGTGTGAGACTATAGATCCGCTTCAGTCGAACCGCATTTAAGCTGTTTTACAGTGTGTGAATCAAACAACATCACCCAGAATCCTACTCTTCTTTAAAAAGGTTGTGATGGAACTTGGCAATATGACTGAACAAATTGCTACAAAAAGTGAAATAACAGCAAATATAAAAATGTGTATTTATGTTTTAGAAAAGGATTTCTTAGAATTTGGAGAGCTGGAGTTTGACTTATGCACTTAACTGTAGCCTGTGATTGATTCAACTTTACTAGTTTCTGTATATAGGGCTTCACCTAATGATTATTTTCCTTATTGATTAATCTGCTGACTACTTCCTCTATTAATCGGTTTATCAATTGAAGATTAGAATAAAAAGGCCAAAGTCAATTTCCTAAAGTCCAAGTTGGTGTTTCTAGAACTATTACATTTTTGCCAATTGGGTTAGAATAAAAAATGGTTCTAATAATTTTATTGTAGGTATTCTGAGATTAAATAATAATTTATTATAAATAATTTATTTAAAATTAAATGCATTATGAGTTAACATGGATTCATAATGTCATACATTTCCACCACCACTATTTTTTATCTTTAAAAACATACATCTTTTTTCACAATGTACACAGGGAAGTCAATTAAAAAATATATATATATAACCCAAAATTTGAAATAAGATAAAATAGAATAAAAGTAAATATGAAATTAGATCAGGGCAGCATTTCCCACAATCCTCTCCACCTGAACACTATCCCCCAGCATCCACCAGTGCTTAAAGGAGAGAGGCTGTTTCCATGGTGCCCTGTTTCCACACTGTTGCCGTGGAGTCTTGTTGCCAGGGTGTTGGTGGGGGTGGGGGTGTGTGACTGTAGTTTAATCCAAGATCAGAGAGAATGTGATAATTAGCAGACTGCTCAAAACTGGCCTCTCAAAGAGGATTTGCACTGTACAAACACACACTCGCGCACACACATACACATACACACACATACACACACACACACATACACATACACATACACATACACATACACATACACATACACATACACACACACACATACATTAACAGCTGCTTCTATCTGCTGCCTTTATCCCTGTTTGTAATTTAGCAGTATACTCTGATCTGGTTTACTTTGGATAAATCATTCATGTGTTTGTTTTGGAAATGAGGACAGGTCAAAAGGTTATCCGTCTAAAGCTTTAATATGTTCCAGAATATTAGTAAAGCAGCCAAACAGGGAACTCGACGCACTCAAAACTTGTGGTACTTCTGTAACCACAATAGCTGTGTGAGAGTTTTGACCTGATGCAGCTCTCCCTCTCCCTCCCTCTCTCTCTCTCTCTCTCTCTCTCTCTCTCTCTCTCTCTCTCTCTCTCTCTCTCTCTCTCCCTCTCCTCTCTCTCTCTCTCTCTCTCTCTCCCTCTCTCTCTCTCTCTCCCTCTCTCTCTCTCTCTCTCTCCCTCTCCCTCTCTCTCTCTCTCTCTCTCTCTCTCTCTCTCTCTCTCTCTCTCTCTCTCTCTCTCTCTCTCCTCTCTCTCTCTCTCTCTCTCTCCTCTCCCTCTCTCTCTCTCTCTCTCTGTCTCTATCTGTCTCTCTCTCTCTCTCCCTCCCTCTCTCTCTCTCTCTCCTCTCTCCCTCTCTCTCTCTCTCTCTGTGTGGGTGCTACATTACTTAAAGGTTAGAAAGAAGAGAACATTTCGGCGGTTTTATAAACGAACTGCAACTGAGTCATCTTAGAGATAATTGTTAGTTTAGGTCTTAAAATCATTAGATCATTTTCTTCATATCAAAAGAAAATTATCTTCATATTTAGGTCTTCAAATCATACTTAGCTATCCCAGAAGACCTTTGATTAAAAGATAATTAGGTGCTTGAGGAAAAAGTTATCGTTTTTTTAAGTACTGACATATATGTGTGAATGTGAGCATGAATGGTTGTCTGTCTCTATATGTCAGCCCTGTGATAGGCTGGCGACCTGTCCAGGTGAACCCTGCCTTCGCCCAATGACAGCTGGGATCGGCTCCAGCACCCCCGCGACCCTTAACTGGATAAGCAGGTTACGGAAGATGAATGAATGAATGAATAGAGAATTGTCCAGGATTGTTTCTTCCTTACTGATGTTTTTATACCGAGTTGAATTTTAACTGTAATCTCTCTCACAAACAGATGTGACTTATATAGGACAGGTGACATCCACACTGACCCATCCGCACACATAAACACATGTTGTTGCTCTCCTTCCAGCCGCCATAATCTGCTGAAAGCCTCGCTGTCCTGATTGTATTATCACCTTTAATGGAATATTACTCACACAGTTTAGGTCCCGGACACAGGCCGGGCTGGGCTAGAGGAGACGGATCAGAAAGCTTTATCACAGTGAAAACCGGCGAAAGCAGCGAGTCCCTTTGACACACACAAGTTGACCTGCTTCATATACGATAGGCTCCATGACAGCCTATGCTTTTAACAGGGTTTTAATACCAAAAAGTGCACAGAAAGATCATTACAGCCACCAAAACTCTGACCTTCCCAACATGCGTCCAATTGAATTCTGACTTTGACGGGAGGTGGAAGTTATGATGACAACAATTTTACTGTTGAGTGAATTTATGCAAAAGTAAATTTTGTGCATTCATGAATTTACCTTTAGGTCTCATAATTTAAGGTCTTGTGTGTAGGATCTGGTAGCATCTAGCAGTGAGGTTGCAACAATCAACTGAAACTTCTCCCGTGTGACAAGCGTTTATGAGAACTGCGGTTGCCGACTTACAAAAAGGGAAACAAAGAAAATGCCAACGGCCCTATCTAGAGCCAGTGTTTGCTTTTTTCCATTCTGGGCTCCTGTAAAAACAAGGCAGCTGCTCTGTGAGGAGGAGCAGCTCCATATTTATTAAGAAACGTCTCATTCTAAGCTACAAAAACACAATTATTCTTATTTTCAGGTGAAAATACCCTAAAGAAAACATACTTATTATTATTTTATTCCATTTCTGCCAACACATCACCCTCAATGCCGCCCACAGTTCCTTTAAATCTAAAAGTATGGCAGGAAACATTAAAGATATAAATATGGATATTATGATAATTTACATTTCGTCAGTAGCCCCTAGCATTCGAGTGAGCAGCTTTATATGGTCATGTGATCCTCTTCATTTTGCGCTTTGTATCACACAAACTGCTTTTTGCTTCTGAAATCATATGCTATGATTGATTGATTTTGTCTTTTCTGTTATCTTTATGAACAAGAAGACAGTTAAGATATACGGTTTTTTTTAAGTAGCTTGTAGGTTTCTTTTCTTAAAACAAACATTGTAGTATAACTCATTAACTTGAAGCTATCACATAAGTTGGACTTATCTTGTGATCACAGCAACTCCACTTGAAGGCACCATATAACAACAATTACAGAAACAAGCCCTCCATCCAGGATTGATAGGAACCATATTGGCAAGAGGACCCTCCCCTCCTGGCCTGATTAACTCACAAAAGCACACCCACATCCACTCTCCTATTACACATCCATCACTGTAGGTGGAGTAGAGCTTGGTGGGACTTGATGGCTGATTTCTGGCATTTTTTTGCTTTATTTCCAGAGGTTTCAAAAAACACAGAGAAGAAAGGAGGCAGAAAGACAGAGCTGCATTGAAGTTATTATCGTGTTGAATTATTAATGGCTGGTTGTGTTCAGTGAGTCTTGGATGTGTCTCCTGTGTTGTTTTAACATTGTGGTAGAAGTAACTGTAATTAATGAGTTCAGCCAGACAGAGAGAGAGACATTTAAAAGTCATCTTAAAATGCACCCCTGACCTTTAGTCTCCAGAGATCCTACTGTGTTCTCCCACCTCCATACTGGTCTGTAGTTTCCTTCCATTAGCTGTTGATTGGTCAGCTGTTTCTGTCATAATTAATTAATCTGTCTGTCATTCTGTGTATTACTCAGTCTCTCGTACTTTTAACCTTTGGTCCCATTTTTAACTTTTAAGTATTTTGTACTTTCATCACAATTTCCCCCTTTTCCCCTGTTTCTCTCCCGTCTGTCTCCTCTGTTCTCCTTTCAGTCGATGGCAGCCAGGTTGTCAGACTTGTTTCTGTTCCTGTGGGTTACTGTTTTTCTCTCTTTCTGTTTTTGTCATTCATTTATGTCCCTTTCTCCTGAGACTCCCTAAACAACTTGGTATTTTACACTGGGACTGTGCTGCCTTTTCTGTTTTTCCTTACTACTTTTTTAGCCCGCTAGCCATATGTCTCTAGTGATCTATATGTCACTCATTCCAACACTACGATCTAGACTGAAATATCTCATGAATCTATAAGATGGTTTACATGACATTTTGTGCTGACATTCATGGTCCCCAGAGAATGTATCCTAGTGGTTTTGTCAATCCTGTGACTTTAAGTCTAGTGTCACCCTGAGAATGCTTTGAATAAAAAAGACTCATCAGTAATTGAAAGAATTTAAGTGAAATTATCCCCTCAGAAAGAATTGTAAAAACTGATGATTTGTGGTACACCAGAGCACCACAAAAGCCTTTTTCCCTTCCCCTACATTGTTTTTCTTTGTATGTGTTTTTTTGCTAAATGTTGCAACAGCCAGTTTATTCTGTATTGGTCTGGTCTGGTTGGTCTGTTGCTTGTAGCAGAAGTCACATTGTTAGACTTTAGTGATACATTTCAGACAATGTTAACATTTTGTCACAGACTGTCTTTGGACTGACAAAAGCGGCACAGTGTAAAGGGATATTTGGTCTTAAATGACTGTGCCCTGCTCGTCTATTCCTCTACCTTAACTCATTTTTCGTGCTTCCATATCAACTAAAATGAGATAATATTCATTTCTGCAGTAAATAACGTCTGCAGCATCTGTATGTGCTGTTTGTGTTTGTGTGCTTTTATTTATCGAGGTGTATTGATGCCCAGTTGATTGGCGGTTGACCGTGCAGTTTGAAGTAAGAAATGCAGACATTAATCCTCTGTTTGGTGATTGTTCGGACGTGAGTGTCTATCAGAGGGAGGGGATTCTTCATCAGAGGCTGTCTCCAGGGCGATGCCTCAATCAAAGGCAAGAGCGTCCATGTGATCGCCTGAGCAGAAACAAGGCCTTTATCGGACACGCACACGCACACACACACACACACACACACACACACACACACACACACACACACACACACACACACACACACACACACACACACACACACACACACACACACACACACACACACACACACACACATACAGCTGATCAGGCGTCTTGGCCGAATGCTCTAGGGATACTCCCATTTGTATGCTCAGTAGTGAAAGATTAGTAAATGGTCAGGATTTTCTTGATAGTTCTCCCATTTTTCTTCTTGGTATATTCAATATATGATAATACAATCAACCCTGCAAACCTTTCACTGCATAGAAGCCCTGATAAATGGAGTGCAATGCAGTGTGAGGAGCAGTAGAGGTTTTGCATGCTTTATCCATAGACTGTATGTACGTCTCACAAGCTTAGCAGTCAGCATGATAGTTTAGTTTAATAAATCATCGGCTAAGAATTCTTAGATTTCAAGAGGTGCGTTCATCCAATCAGTTGCAGACTAGAATCATGCCTGAGTGAAGGGAAAAAGCTAACAATCATCTAATCCATCGCGTATAGAAATTAAACTATTGTTACAGAACTACCAAACATTTTTCCTAACAAAGCAGTTCATGTAATAGCATTCCTTCGGTGGGATGTTTTGGTACTCTTTCAACTCCTGTAGGTCAAAGAGCACGGTGTAAGATATAAAGTCAGGGGTCATGTTTGAAGGTAAGGTGACCATTGAGGTTTAATGGAGCTTGACGAAAAGGTGATGGACAAAGCTGGAGGCCCCATTTTGACTTCTGTTTGGTTTTAATTTCAAAGTGAGAAACCGAGAGGGAGTCTTTTTTACCACACCTTCAGTTCTGAGCACCGGGGTTTGTTGTCATGCATGACCATTCCTGTCCGTCTGGGCCAGTAATAGACGGGGGGAGGGGAGGAGGAGTACGAAGGTGTTGCTGGGTGTAGGTTGTAATGCTGGCAGGTCATTTATAACCCTCTGCGTCCCTACGATGCATATTCCCCAGAGATAGCGCCTGGCTCAGGCAAAGTATATCGATCAGGACTAGACGCCAATTTACCTAAAGAGGAGACAGATAGCGAGCCAGACAGAAAGCATCATCGTGAATTATATTCTTATTTAAGGAGAACATAAGGAGAAATAGCGGAGAGAAAGTGTATGTGTACCACTAGTAACGCATTAGAGGTTTGCGTGGGGTCAGAGGTGATTTTATCAGTTAAAACAGGATGAAGGGAAGTACTTGTGAACTGTGAGCGTGAGCCTTAGGCCGAGGTGGTCATCGGGTCAAGTCACGGCACCACCACCATTATAATGGCTCAGTGTGCTGGATCTGACAGGCAGACGAGATGGAGTTAGGGATGAGAGAGAGAGGATCCAGAGTAGGGTGAGGGGGGGGCTATATATAGAGAGTTGCTGAGGAACAAACAGCACAGAGGCTCTTGAATTTTTCAGTTGTCAGAGTGATTATAGATGTATGAGGCTTGTTCACGCAAAGATTGGTGTGAATTAGCATGAAATGTAACATGCAGTGCATATTGTGAGATCTTAGACTTATACTGTCCTCAATGATGCAAGTTATGATTCACCATCTGAATTTAGCTCAGTAACACTAAAGACAAAGTACAGCTAAACCAAACTATTGGAAGAATTCAATTTTTGATTTATATTAATGTTATTACAATTCATCCTGAGGGGAACATGAATGTCTACCATATTTCATGGAAATCAAACAATAGCTGACAAGACATTTTACTGTGAAATACAAAGTTGACCTTAGGCCTTGATCAACAAAGACTTTAGGATGAATCCTCTGGGAACCATGAATGTCTGCACAACATTTCAAAGCAATCCATTCAATAGTTGTTGAGATATTTCAGTCTGGACTCAAACCCATGAAGCAGACGGACATTACCGTCCAGAGACTCGCCGCTAAAAAAATGTTTGACAGTAGGCACTGTTATGTCTTGTTGCACACAGCTACAATATCTACAAATAAACCCAATTATATATCATCAGCCTGCGATGCCCTTAGGAATAGTCTTTTTTTTAATCTAAATAAGTGTATTTTGTGTGTTTTCAGATTTAAAAGTGAGACCATAACCTTTGAAAGAAGAAACTTATCACTTACAAATAAAAAGTTGACTACTCACTCCCTTTCTTAGTTTGATACTCTCAAGAGTTTTGCAGCTATCGCCTTACTTGACTAGTAGCTTTTTGTGTACATCTTAATTTCTTCCATTGGAAAAAGGGTTTATTTTTTCCCTAAAGCCAACAATGTTAAAACCAAAGACTGAATATAAGAATTAGACGTAGCCACAGTGACGTCACCCACTGGTTTGTAGACTGCCTTCAACATCATGTTTTTTTTGGAGCCAGAAGTCAGAAATCAAGTGTGTCTCATAGTTTTCAATACAATCTGAATTATTTTGGAAAACAGAGGAGTCGGCTCCCTGCTTCCCTTTAGAAAGAATGCAAGTTTAAAGCATGTCTACATTGATAAAACACTTTTCGGACCTGGAGGTTACCCTCAGGTTAAAACTTGTATCCAAAAGCATTCAGACTTTCGCTCCCCTTAGCTTTCCCTTCAGCTACCCAAAGGTCTGTATATATAGTGCAGTGCATGTGTGTGTGAATGATTTCTGCCTGACTAACTCCACAGCCAGGAGCATGGACTGGTTTTCTATTATCATCATTGTGTGTGTGTGTGTGTGTGTGTGTGTGTGTGTGTGTGTGTGTGTGTGTGTGTGTGTGTGTGTGTGTGTGTGTGTGTGTGTGTGTGTGTGTGTGTGTGTGTGTGTGTTGTGACAACCCGCTCCCCACCCGGGGAACCGCGGGGTGGTGGTCGACGGGGTGTACCGCCTCCACCCACCAGTCGGCAGCAGAGCATGCGTCGACATCCGGCGTAATCACCGGGATGCAACGCACCCGGCCGGAGGAGGGGAGAGCCGGCTTAAAAGACGGTCACGGACGCACACCGGGGGAACTAGAAGGAACTGCAAAGGACGAGTCGAGAGGAGAGAGTCTCGCGGAGGCCCCCACCGATAGTGTTTGCTTACCCTGTACCTTCTGTGAATAAACGCCGACTACGGCTTACCTTGGACCCTGAGTTTGGTGGTTTCCGTGTGCGACAGAAACATCCGCAACCCGGGTTGCCACATATGGTGGAGAATGCGGGCAGCTCGGCGCCACTACCTCACACGGTAACGTACCCACTCAAATCCAGCATGCAGAACCCCGACGGCGCCGCCGCTCCCACGGGGGCTCAGAGACAACAACAGATCCTGGCGCAGGCGGCCGCGTCACAGCGGGAGACGGCGGAAAGTCTCACGCTGCTCCGCGAAGCGGTGGTCCGACTCACGCAGCTTGCCGTCCGCGACACGCCCCCAGCCGCGCCGACAGCCGCTCCGACCAGCCGGCTCACTAAGCTCGGACCGGACGACGATGTCGAGGCGTACCTGGAGGTGTTTGAGAGGACCGCCCGGAGGGAGAGCTGGCCGGCCGAACAGTGGGCCCACATCATCTCGCCCTTCCTCACCGGACCCGCGCAACAGGCAAGCCAGGATTTACCACCCGAGGACGCCGACCAATATCCGGTGCTCAAGCAGGCCATAATGGCCTACTACGGGCACAACCTCGCCGCCCGCGCCCAACGATTTCACGACTGGCGGTTCGACATCCATGGTGCGGTGCGGACCCAGATCGCCCAGCATGGTCGGCTAGTGAGGAGGTGGCTGGCCACGGGTGAGGGACCCTGCCCGGTGGATCGGGTACTCATCGACAACACCGTCCGCCAGCTGCCGGCCGACGCCCGGAGGGTCCTAGCCCACCACCATCCCGAGACGGTAGACGACCTGATCCGGCAATTGGAGAACTGGCAGGTGGCCCAGCAACTCAGCGCCAGTCCCCGGACCAACCTGCGGCCGACCGAGACCCGACGAGACCGGAGGGGGCCCCTGACGGCGTCGCGGACACCACCACCGGAGCCGCCGGTCGTGTCCCGGGAGGCTCGAGACACGAGACGGTGCTACGCCTGCGGTCAGCCGGGACATCTGGCACGAGACTGTCCCGGGGACAGAGACGTGTCGATGCCATCGGCCTATGCGGTCGGAGGCACGCACCGGCCCTGTATGCTGGCCACCTGTTGGACACAGGGGGTAGCCGGGTCCCCGACTGTTCCAGCACGGGTTATGACCCAGGACACACAGGCCCTCCTGGACACGGGTAGTGCAGTGACCCTCCTTCGTCCCGAACTAGCTGGGGGAAGGGTGGGGAGCCTATGGAGGTGGCCTGTGTACACGGGGATACCCGGACCTACGGGTCTTGCCATGTGGTTATCCGGACCCCCTACGGGGTGTTCACGGCCCGGGCGGGGATCGTACCCCACCTACCGGTACCCCTCCTCATCGGGAGGGATTGCCCGATTTTCCACAGACTCTGGGATCCGGAGCGGGAAAATCGGGTAAGGAGAGGGCCGGCTCCCCGAGCGGGGAGGAAGGCGCGGCCGGCGTATGGGGCCACCCGGATTCCGGCGACCCAGGAGGAGGCATCGGCAGAGGACACTGGGCCGGAAGGGGACGGACCCTCGCCACCGGGGACACCAACCCCCTCGGGAGGCGGCGCTTCTGGACCACCGCGGCCCGGACCCGACACCTCGGATACCCTGACGGCGCCAGACCTGAACGACCCACCCGAGGACGCCGAGAGTTCCCCTATCACCGAGTTTTCGGACTTCCTGCCGGAGGGGGGGTAGGAACCTCTCGACCGGGTCAGTTCGCTAGCGCCCAGCTGCAGGACGACGCCCTCAAGCACGCCTGGAGCCATGTCCTCGCACACGACGGACAGCCCCGGGACTCGGTGAGTTGCCTACCACACCCACACTTTAGCACCAGGGGGGCCCTACTATACCGGGTGGTGGAACGGGACGGGGCGGTGACCGAACAATTAGTGATCCCTCGACCGTATGTCAGCAAGGTGCTGTATATGGCCCACACGCACCTCCTGGGAGCCCACTTGGGCATGGACAAAACCCGGGATCGGGTCTTGGCGAGGTTTTACTGGCCGGGGGTGAAAAGGGACGTAGAACGCTACTGCCAAACGTGCCCGGTGTGTCAGCGGGTAGCTCCTCGCCCTCGGCTAGGAATCCACTCATCCCCATGCCCATCATAGAGACGCCCTTTGATAGGATAGCTCTGGACATTGTGGGACCCCTCCCCAAGACCAGCAGGGGACACCGGTACATCCTGGTGCTGGTGGACTATGCAACCCGGTACCCAGAAGCCTTACCCCTGCGCGCGGCCACTGCTAAGGCGGTAGCGAGAGAGCTTATGCTTCTGTTTAGCCGGGTGGGGATAGCACGGGAAGTACTGACGGACCAGGGGTCGTGCTTTATGTCTCGGGTCCTAAAAGAACTGCTTAGACTTCTCCAGGTCAAACAGCTCCGGACATCGGTGTATCACCCCCAGACGGACGGCCTGGTGGAACGGTTTAACAAAACCCTAAAACAGATGCTGAAAAAGGCCATGGACACAGACGGGAAGAACTGGGACCAGCTGTTGCCCCATGTTCTGTTCGCGGTGCGGGAGGTACCCCAGGCCTCTACGGGCTTCTCCCCGTTCGAGCTCCTGTACGGGAGGAGGCCTCGCGGAATCCTGGACCTCGCCAAGGAGACCTGGGAGAGCCAACCGTCACCCCACCGCACCGTGGTGGAGCACGTGGAACAGGTGAGGGACCGCATGGCCCAGGTCTGGCCCATCGTCCGGGAACATCTCGGGCGTGCCCGGCAGGCCCAGGCGAGGGTTTACAATCGGGGAGCCCAGCTGCGCGTCTTCCGGCCTGGGGAGCTGGTGCTGGTCCTGGTCCCGACGGCGGAGTGCAAGTTCTTGGCCAAATGGCAGGGGCCGTACGAGGTGGTCGAGAGAGTTGGAGAGGTAAACTACCGAGTGCGGCAACCCGGGAGGCGTAAGCCTACCCAACTCTACCATGTGAACATTTTGAAGCAGTGGAAGGAGGGGGGGGATCCGCCCGGTCCGGCACCCATGGGGTTGGTGGCTCGACGAGGGGTTCCGGTGGTTCCGGTAGGTGAGGACCTCAGCCCAGACCAGAAGCAAGACCTCGCTGACCTGGTCCTGCAACACCAGGACGTCTTCTCCGAGCTCCCGGGTCGGACCTCGGTGATCCAGCACGACATCCGGACGGCGCCGGGAGTGAAGGTGAGAGTTCCGCCCTACAGAGTCCCGGAGGCCAGACGGGCGGCGATCCAGGAGGAGGTGGCCCGGATGCTGCAGCTGCACGTCATCGAGGAGTCCCGCAGCGCCTGGTCTAGTCCAGTCGTCCTCGTGCCCAAACCTGACGGGAGTTACAGGTTCTGTAACGACTTCCGGCGGCTGAACGAGGTCTCCGACTTCGACGCCTATCCCATGCCCAGGGTGGACGACCTGATCGAGCGACTGGGGCCTGCCCGGTATCTCACCACCCTGGACTTGACCAAAGGTTATTGGCAGGTGCCCTTGACCAAGTCCGCCAGGGAGAAGACGGCGTTCGCGACACCGGGGGGTCTGTTCCAGTACACCGTTCTCCCCTTCGGAGTCCACGGAGCCCCAGCAACCTTCCAACGGATGATGGACCAGGTCCTGCGGCCGCACCAGGCCTACGCCGCCGCATACATAGATGACATCATCATCCACAGCGACAGCTGGGATGTCCACATCCAACAGCTGAGGGCCGTACTAGGCGAGTTACGGAAGGCGGGTCTCACCGCCAAACCGGCCAAATGTCGCCTCGGCTTGGAGGAGACGGCCTACCTGGGCTTTCAGGTGGGTCGGGGAAACGTCAGGCCCCAGGAGAGCAAGGTGGCTGCCATCCGGGACTGGCCCCGACCGACCTCCAAGAAGCAGGTAAAGTCGTTCTTAGGGCTGGTCGGGTACTACCAGCGGTTCATACCCGGCTTCGCCACCCTGGCCAGCCCTATGAACGACCTGACCCGAAAGACACTACCCGATCGGATCCAGTGGACGGAGGCGGCCGAGAAGGCCTTCGAGTCGCTTCGGGGAGCCTTGTGCTCCGAACCAGTACTCATAACCCCAGACTTTACTTCCCCCCTCATAGTGCACACCGACGCCTCGGAGGTGGGGCTGGGGGGAGTCCTGTCCCAGGTCCGAGCTGGGGAGGAGCACCCCGTCACCTACATCAGCCGGAAGCTCCTTCCCAACGAGAGGAATTACTCGACCGTCGAGAAAGAGGCCCTGGCCATTAAATGGTCGCTCACTAAACTCAGGTACTATCTCCTAGGTCGGGAGTTCACCCTGGTCACCGATCACGCCCCGCTGAAATGGATGGCCGGCGCGAAGGACTCCAACGCCAGGGTGACGCGGTGGTTCCTGGCCCTCCAGGACTTTCGTTTCAGGGTGGACCACCGACCTGGCAAGGAGCACGCGAACGCTGACGCCTTGTCACGCCGGGATGCCTGCCTGGGCTGGGCTCCCGGGGACCGGAGGCCTCATCTAACGGGGAAGGGATGTGACAACCCGCTCCCCACCCGGGGGAACCGCGGGGTGGTGGTCGACGGGGTGTACCGCCTCCACCCACCAGTCGGCAGCAGAGCATGCGTCGACATCCGGCGTAATCACCGGGATGCAACGCACCCGGCCGGAGGAGGGGAGAGCCGGCTTAAAAGACGGTCACGGACGCACACCGGGGGAACTAGAAGGAACTGCAAAGGACGAGTCGAGAGGAGAGAGTCTCGCGGAGGCCCCCACCGATAGTGTTTGCTTACCCTGTACCTTCTGTGAATAAACGCCGACTACGGCTTACCTTGGACCCTGAGTTTGGTGGTTTCCGTGTGCGACAGAAACATCCGCAACCCGGGTTGCCACAGTGTGTGTGTGTGTGTGTGTGTGTGTGTGTGTGTGTGTGTGTGTTTGTGTGTCAGATTGATAAAGAGAGAAGGAAAAAGACAGTCAGACTAAGAAAGAGAGAGAATCACAAAGAGATAAAAGTAGTCAGGGAATGCTTTGGGGTGAGGGACCATCTGTTGCTAAAATAATTCATTTCCAGCTCTCCTCTGCTGCTCAGTTCATTCTTACACACACATCTGTTGTCCCACAGAGTCTTTTCAGGCCTCAAACACTCTCTTTTCAGGTTTTAGACTCCTGTAGTCAAGTCTGGAAACTTTGTATGTTGTCTGATGACACCATTATGTTAATACTTCCCTCTTTACCTACACAATGATGTTAATAGTATACTGTGATTTAAATGCTCAATAGCTCGAAATATTGTCAGTTATTGAGCGTCCATAACCCATCAGATATTGTATTTAGGAGTGAATTTTTATAAAAAATGAATCTTGGAGCCTCTTTATTTAGTATTGGTGCAATACAGTAAATTGTACAAGTTTATAGGAGGACATGTGGTCCATTCCCTGTCTTTACAGTACTTCAGTAGCTCTGTTGACTGTCTCCTCTTCTTTTTTTCCATCTCTGTCTCCTCCTCTTCCATTATGGTGTGCCCCTTTTTTAGGGATCGGAGGTCAGAGGTCAGTGACTTTGTGAAAGAGGGCTTTGTCTGTGTGGAGAGATGTTAGAGGAGTACACTTCCTCTGACCCTTATCCCCCCCAACACCACACACACACACACACACACACACACACACACACACACACACACACACACACACACACACACACACACACACACACACACACACACACACACACACACACACACACACACACACACACACACACACACACACACACACACACACAGATGCCAAGCATTGTTGATTCACCTTAGTGGAACTGTCCAGATGTTTCAGTCTTTGTATCTCATTAAACACATCTGTGACATCTGTATGTTCACATATGCACAATCAGCATACATTTATACATACATGTCAGGGTCAAGGGTCGGTTAATGCTTGAACAGAACAAGTTTGCACTGTGCTTAATGACCATGTTGAAAATCCAAAGTTTTTTTTCCCGAATGGCTAGCTGGCCCTGATAGAGAGCAAAAACGTGTGCACATTTTCAGACAGTCTCTCCTCTAAGTTAACAAAGTGTAGCACTAATAGTTGTTTAAAGAATAAAAAAGCTAGAGAGACAAGTTCAAGCCTATTTTCATGGCGTGAAGCAGGTATGAATGTTGAATTATTGCTGAGCACCACTTTTAATCTATTGACACTCAACTGTAAATAACTAGCCAGCAGGGAGTTCAACCCTTTGCGTAACCAAATACACTTTTTCTATACTGGTTGCTTAAATTCAGTCTTTGTGTGTGTCTGTGATCCAGGGGGCCCGTGTTTGGGTCAAAGAGAAGGAGCAGCTGGTTCCCGCCACAGTCAACTCCTGTGGAGATGGAACGCTTGTCATCACCACCGACTATGGAGAGGTAAGAAACCTCACCTCCTATAACTGCCTACATGAGTCTCATGTTTTACCTGCAAGTGATTTTAAAGCCTGTTTGTTAAAAGAGATGTGAAGATATGACATTTCAACAAAGGTCGAGAAATAAATAGTGTGTGTTTTAGTCATAGATGAGATTTACAATCGTAGAGAACCACCGAGCGCCCGAGGCATCCCACTGATCCGTAGGAGGAGGTTGTACCAGCGCCTGTTTCAAAAGTAGTTTAGCCATCTGAGCAAACATTCGGGACTGGAGCTGACAGCACTGGAGCAGCGAACAGGAACAAGTTGCACTGCCATTACTGTATTCATAACCCCTCTTTTGTAGTTAACTTATTTTGAAACAGGACTCCATTTGTAAAATGTTATGTCCCAGCTCACCACGTTGCCTCAATTACACAAGTTTTTCCACTAAAACTGTAATGATCTGGAAAAAAATGTTTAATTATTAATCTGAAGGGGACTTTTTATTTAGTAAACAGTATAAACAGATGCAAAATTGCAAACACTCCACGGACTGAAAACACATTTAATTAGTTTAAACCGTGGAGGAGAAGTAAACACTGTCATTATATAACTTCTGAACAACAGCTGCTGTCGTTGCTTGTCATATGTCATCTTGACTGTGCATTAGTTTTCAGATAAAGGTCAGAGTGGAGGTGAAGCAGCTGTGCAGGTTCGTCCTCTCCTGCGTGGATCGATAGAAACTCCTGGTCATAATGCTCCACTTTCCTGCCCCAGTTCCTTCCTCCTCCTCCTCCTCCTCCTCCTCCTCCTCTTCCTCCTCATACATATGCAAAATTCATCTCTGACACACATTCAGCCCCCGGAGGAGAGCTAGAATAGATGGAGAGCATTATGGGAGCACAAATGCACATTTCAGGATGTCAGATGTCAGGAGAGCTTGTAGTTTGTTCTAAATGGCGGAGCAAGGCGGCTTCTCCAGCCCCGGCCTTTTAACACCGAACCCCCGGCCAAAATAATGTAATTGAATGTTTGAATCTCATTATGTGTGTGTGTGTGTGTGTGTGTGTGTGCTCGACTAATCTGTATCAGAGCAGCATGCACTCGTTGGATTTAATGTTTTTTTGATGGCTGATGTGTTTGGCACACACACACACCAACACACACATGCGCTCCAGTTGGCAGCCTTTAGATGGAGCTAATAATAGACTTGGTTCTTTGGCCCCAATTCAAGAGTCTCAATCCTCCCTTTATACCCCCATAGAACATCTACATCTAGGCTCTCGTTCACAGATGTACAATGGATTCATGTTTGGCCTTTAAAATGGCCAAATGCTGCTCTAAAAGCGTCGTCTTTTGATGCAGCTGCTTCGCCGTTCTTGATCTGGGGACGCAGCGGGAACAGACAGGCCTTTCCTGAAATAGAGGATTGGTTCTAGGAGCAGGCATTCTCTTTGCTCTGGATTATCAATGTCCTTAACCTCCCCAACCCCCATCCAGCCCTCCGTGCCTCCCTCTCTGCCCTCCCTCTTTGCTAACGCTTGCCGTTTAAATGTTAGCTCTGCAGGAGGTGGTGAATATTTGATAGAGAATCAGCAGGATGGGGGGCTTTACCCTGTTACAACAGGATCTGACCCATGCAAACAGACCCAGGCTCCCCATCACTCCCTGTTGTTCTGCCCCTTAGTTCCCATGATCATATGTACATTTTTGATTCCAATATCCAAAGAGCCTCCTAAACCCTCGAGGCATTTAAATAGTGGCTGCAAGAGTGGCTGGTAGGAAAAAGAAACATGCAAAATGTACCAGAATTTGACTATGTTTTGGAGGTTGTTTTACTTTTTCTTTCTCATGTTCTGCTCCCAGCTGCCAAGCCACTCTGGTTCTGTAATCTACAGGCCCTGACCCAGTTCACCACATTAACAATTCTGGGTTACAAATGCTGTGGCTGCAAAACGGCAAGCCTTCATGTCAAATCAGCACAACTCACAACTACCAGGGGTATATGTGCACGGCTCTACATCATTTATAGTCATTTTTGCTATGAGTAAGTTTTCATGAAAACAGATAATATCCTGCTAACCCATTCATTTAAGTTCTTCTAATGTCAGTCATTTGTGAATACATGCTTACTGATGTTTTGACAGTGATCTCAATGATAGCATGGTACACAATCACCCACCATGTAGCCCTGCTACTCTAGAATAGAAAAATATGTGACCAACCTTTCTACATTGCAAAGTGCCAAGCAGAAAAAAAAGTTGCAAAATCTCTGCCATTGTCATTTTAGAAAGGTTAGATGAGTTATGCTCATTTGATGGGATATATATCATGTCAACTCTCAAGTCTTTGATACTTGACTTGCAAGTCAAGTGAGTGCTTAGTACGCTACAATGGCACAGTCGCCGAAATCACAGCCCTACTTCTTTTCTAGTGGAAGCAGTGCATTGAACGTCTAATTCGATGCATCATGCAAGTCCAAGTTTGAATTTTCCACCTCTAGTTCAAAATGTTTTAACTTTTCTGTTCATCCATCCATTGGTTCAGCCATTTCTATTACGTGGGTCAGCAAGTAGCCCAGACATCCTCCCCCAGCCATATCTTCTAGCTCCTTTGAGTGTCTTTCAAGGCGTTCCAAACACAACGCTGGATTTTTGAGGCAAATACTGATATTGATATTGGACTATTAAAATAAATCTGACTCTGATATAGCAGCAAATATTAATTAAATCTGCTTACTGGACCAAGATTTGTACTGTGCCAAACATTTTATTGTTGATTCTTTATTTGTTGATGGTTCCGATTCGTGGATGACTTATTGATGTCATGTGATTGGAGCAATCGGATTGGTCTACCAACCCATTTACGAACCCCAAATGCTATTTAAATGCATGCATCCTCATTTCCATGTAAAATAACCTGATGAAGGTCTACGTACCGAAACGTCGTGACTAAAATACATTTATACGCAAGTGAAGAAGCCAGTGTGCTGGAGTTTTTGTTCTAAACATTTTATTGTTGAAAAATTAACTTGTCAGTGCTTTCTGGTGGACAAACTTAACGTAATGGTAACACTGTTTCTAACTTGAAAACAACATTTTACATTTCAATACAGCATTTTCTTGTTACTTGTATGTAGCTATATATATGCCAATATATATATATATATTTATAGATCCTTGATACATAAAAGGTGGATGATCTTCTCTAAAGGGAGGTCTCCAGGAGGTATCCTTAACAGATGCTTGAACCACTTCACCTTTCTCCTTTCACTGTAAAGGAACTGCATTTCTACTCTGAACTGCTTTCAATCTCTATCCTTTCAATATTCCTCCTGTGCAGGAAGCTCATTTCATTAAGCTGTATTTGCATCATTCTTTCAGTCACCACCTTGATAAAATCAGCCAATAGAACAAGAGCTAAAACCAATCACTTTGGATCTGTAAAAACCTTGGATCATACACAAACATCTCATCCATGGACCGAGGTTTTACTTTTTTCCCTTTTAAGTCTGTGCAGCGTACTGCGTAGAGAATATGATTAGATTACATCAGATTAGAAAAAAGCTTTAATGAACCTATAGTAAAACTGGGTCAGCAAAGAAGTGGATATAGATAAATATAGATCACATTCATGCTATTAAGATAAAATGAATGAACATACTGATGATAACAGAAAACCAGAGATCATGATAAAACAGAGCTGGATCTGGCTTCTGCTTATAGATGAAAGTGGAGCTGAAAAAATTAGTTGATTAGTTTGTTGATTGACAGGAAATGAATTAGCAAATATTTTTATGGTTGATTACTTTTAAAACAAATACTGGTTACACTTTCTCATTTGTGTAGATTTTTTTTTTTAAACAATTTTCTCACATTTTATAGACACATTTAATTACCAGACTGATCATTAATGAAAGTTTGTATTTACAAACTTGTATTTATATCCAGACATGTTTAGGAAATGATGTGCCGTTTTGGTTGCCATGGATACGACCACATAATTAGCATCAGGCTCATTGTTACATTTGCTGTAAATGTGATTTACACCCACACAGGAATGTACTGTACATGGGGAAATATGTAGATACAGACAGAAAGCAACACAAGACTAAAACACACCTGCATCCATACACACACATGCGCTCATAACGTAACATGCATGTACACACACGTTACGTTATGAGTTATGAGCGGTGTGTGTTATGTGACCTGGATTTCAATAGCTTGCGTGAAAGCTGCAGCGAAAGCTCACGCTAGCACAGAACATGCTGCAGGGATGCCTTACTCCTCTTTCACACACAAAATGACTGTAAACTTGGACACACACACACACACACACACAGAAAGACTGACACACATTCTGTCAAATGCGGCTAATGAAAAGTGCAGATATTACTTGTTTTTGTCTAATTTGGCACATTAACGAGTTGATGTTGCTGTGTTATCTTGTGACCCACATTTCTCTTCGCAGTTTCATATTTCTAGCCCTCTGAGGAGCCCGTAGTTACTCACTTGCTTAGTAACAAATAATGAGATTAACTCTGGGACACACACACA
Organism: Anoplopoma fimbria; assembly: GCF_027596085.1. Lineage (NCBI taxonomy): Eukaryota > Metazoa > Chordata > Actinopteri > Perciformes > Anoplopomatidae > Anoplopoma > Anoplopoma fimbria. The sequence goes on along the minus strand of NC_072463.1, from coordinate 25,725,661 downwards.
CTGAATCTCTGAATCTGTCTCGTCTCTTGCCTCCTGTCTGTCTCTCACCATCCCTGTCTCTCTGCAGTGTCCCTTATCTGTGGAAAATGAAGCAGAGACCCCCCTTAGGGTGGGATGAATGTTGGTTTGCTAAATCTTAAAGGATGATGACATATGAAAGGTGTTCCACACCCCAGTGCTGAATGGGTGCTGTGGGGCAGAGAACGCTTTAACAGGGTTTAAGCTTGTTGTTAACCTCCTCTTCCCAATCCAATATGCCAGATGGGTGGTAAAAGAAACAATAAGGGGAATGATGTTACCATGCACGGCAGCTGAATTTTCACGATATCACACTATCACGGGAGAGTCACGGGATCACAGGTTCAAGAGATCTCACAAAAACCCAATTTGCCAGACTTCAAGTCACGCGTTTGTGTCCAAACCACAGTGGTTCAGACAAATCCGTATCCTGGAGCTACTGGCAGCTACGGGTGTCATTTAGGTGTGTGCGACGAGATGGAGAGGTTCGTTTAACACGACAGCAGCTCCTAAGGAGGTTAGTGTAGATGCTGCATTGGTTATATCTGAACTGGAGAGTATTTCTTCATTGAAAGAAGAGCAAAGAACCAACGACAGCTTCTCAGATTGTCCTTTGTAATAAACCATCTGGCGCGTCAGGTTAGGTAGGACACACTTTAAGAGGTACAAGACTAATATGGAGTTATTGTTACACTGCACATATGCAACATTGAAGGAATTGAGAGGAAACGATATTTGTTTATTGACTTAAGCTTCACTTCAGGATTTCCCTCACTGACCTTGGAACAGATCTGGTAGATCTCCACTGGTCCACTTAGGATTGGTGAAAACGGTGTAGGTATTTTATATGATCATGTTAGTGTGTATCTCTAAGTTATTTTCAGTGGTGCTGGGGCTGATGTTAAAACCAAGACTGGTACTGTTTGAATTGAAAAATTTAAACAGATTTCGAAATTTTGAATTTAACGCCCATAATTTAAAATACACAACGATACACATAAAGAAATTTGCATTGTTTGACAATTTTCAATATTTGCCATCGCAAAGGGTCCAATGCAGTGATCGGTTTCAGTTCAATAACCTGGCTCCTGTAGCAAGTCCAAAACACCTCACTATAACACTTTGGTTTAAAGATAAAATCGTCTGCCCAGCATTTCTGTCTGCAGCTGCTTTTTCTGCTTCTCTGATCTGAGGGTTTGGATCATAGAAAATACCTTCTCTCTGTTCCCCAATCCAAATCTTCCCAGTCTGACCAGTGGAGGTCTACCAGATCTGTTCCAAGGTCAGTGAGGAGAGCTGCAGGTGCTTAGAGTGGGCTACTGTGTGATACTGTATCTTGCACTGAATATAGGTCTTCAGAGTATATAGGTCACTGTGCCCACAGCTCTCCCTCTCTCCACGCTCTATCTTTATCTCTCTGGTCCTTTCTCCTCCTCACTTTGGCTGCTTCTAATACGTGAAGTCCGATGAAGAGGCTTGTCTCCCCTGGCTCTCCTCCTGAATCATGCAAAGCAGTTTTAGACATCAGTGGGCTTTACAGGACGGACGCTCTATGCACTGTGAAAGTATATTCCCAGGAGCAAAGCAGGTTAAGAATTCAGTAATTTTCCTGCAAGAGAGAAGCAACATAAAATGTTGAAAGGGAAATTAGGTATATAACGTTATCAGATTTTGAAAACATGATTATCGTGGCCAAAGAATTCCTGATAACAATATTATTGCGAAAATTAGAAAAGGGAAAAAAAAGAGTATCAGTATAATGTTTGCCATATTCACCATCCTTGAGTTCTATCATGCTTACATGTCCTAAATACTAACTATTAAAATAGCTTTAGCCAGGCAAAAGTGGCCGATTTAAAAAATTGGACCGTGAAAAGTTAAGGGATCGCAAAAGCTATTACACTTCATCAGGAGAACATGAATGTCTGAACCAAATTGAATGCCAATCCACCCAATATTTGTCAAGACATTTCACTCTAAACCACAAATATTAACTTCATGGTTGGTGCCAGAGGAAAAGTCGGGGTTCAGTTGGGGTTGAGTTGTACTAATAGGGTAGCTAACTCAAAAAGGTATTAACCCTTTGTTGGTCTCTTCATTAATTTTGTTTTTGCTCATTTCGAAAGAATTAGACAAGAAGAAGCTTCCTCTCCCACGATTCTTGTCCTGGTGAGAGATGTTTCACTGAAGAACAATCAGAGTTGGTTAACCGTGCTCTACTTCTGCATTACTCTCATTCTGTCTCTCTCTCTCTCCCTTTCAGTCTTTGTCAGACTCTTAATGTTTTTCTCTCGCTAATTCCATGTCTTTCCTCTGTTCCTCTCTCCAAAAATGAATAATTGACTATAAGGTATCCCGTTTTAGACTCTCTGGGTAGTCAAACTTATTGTGTGTATGTGCATATTCACATACAGTATAGTTTGCCTGTGTATGTGTGTTAATGTGCACCAAGAAGCACACAATGTGTGTTAAAACCCACCAGAGGGCAATGGGAGACGAAGATGGAGACGTTTGCAAAAACCTTTTTTTTTTCTTTTCCACTTCAGCTGCCTTTTATTTCAGTCAGTGACATACTTTCCCACTTCATAGCATCCCTCCTCTCTCTGAATCATCTGCATATGAGTTGTCCCAAATGGTTTTCGTGGAGCACGTCAGCTTTATCTGCTGCTAAAGGCATTTGTATTTGAAAGCAGCTTTGGCATTAGAAGCAATTGTAAAACCAAGAACTGCAGCCCAGGCATTTAGTTGCTTTAATCTTATGATTTATTGTCCAGGGTTTTCTTTTCACAGAGAGATCACCATTGGAGATATATCCTTGTTTAAAGGGGCACTCCACATATTTTACACATCAAATTCAGTTAACTCGTCATGAGGAGTTCTAGTCAGCCTGTGAAAACAGTTGTTTAATGTATTTTGTGAGTCTGGAAGGAGCTTACTAAAGTCAGTGTCCTAGTGTCCTTCCTCCCTTCAACATATGTGTGTGCGCTTGGTGCCTTATCTTCTGCTCCACTATAATTTATCCTTGATTGCAAAGGACTGCTTGACTTTCTGACTGACATGGCTCTCAGTAAGCCTTCAATTACAGCCAGCTGTCCTAAATTCAGCCATTTAGGCAATACAGTAAGTGAATCTATGTGAGTGAACACACAGGCATCCATGTGCATTAGTTAGGCAGATCAGAAAAAAAATGAAAAAAAACAACATCAGAAATAAGCATGCAGGTTTCAGGAGACAGCAATTTAGAGTAAAAGGCGAGAACTGGAGGTAGTTATGGGAGGTTGAAATGTGGGAGATGCAGCCCGGAGCAGGCAGAAGAGAGTGGGGTAAATTAATGAAGAGTGGGATGATCCGAGGGTGGAAGAGATTGAGAGAGAACAGAGAGAGAAATGACAAAGAGGGGGAAGGGATAAAAGAGGAGTGATGTACAAAGAGAAAGCGAGATGAGAGAGACGGAGAAGTGATGTTGGAGACATGAAGGCATGCAGAGAGCGAGAGTGGCAGAGAGAGATTTAATAGGGTGAGAAAACAAAGAGGAAAAGCCTTATGTGTTAGTAATGGACTCAGATATAATTTGAGGGAGTCTTTTTATCCTCACAGATATAAATTCAACCTGGTCTAGATGTAATACAGTCAACATGAAAGCGTCTCTACGTGTGTACAGCTGTCAGAAAGCATGACTAACAGGCAGGTTAATGCATCTCATCACTCCCATCACACACATTGAACAGTCCATACACACTTTAACACACATAGAGAGAGGTAAAAGTGAAATGAACTCAGCCTTAAAGGTTGAGAGTAGCAGGAAAAAATGTATGAAATAAAATTATTGAGTTAACTTTTGGTCACAATAGAAACAAGCTGTGAACACACTAGTCTGACTGACAAATCATCAGCTTTTAAGTCATCAAATCATCAGCTTTTAAGCAAACTTTGTTGACAATAAATGTTGAATTATAAACTTAGCGTGAAATTGAATTATTTCAAATAATAGCTTAAATTAAACCTAAATTAAGAAAAAAATGCAGCCTGGTTTTAGCACATTTGCTACCAGTACTGGCCACTGATATTAACCCACAGCTGTAGCACTCATGTATATAAGTAATTGTTCTTGGGTGTCAACATGTCAATGTCTTTGTTGAGTACCACGATTATAAAAAGGCGAAGACCCATTGAGTCAAGTGGATGGGGTCATACTGAAGATAGTCAGCTACATGAGTTATGCTCTCTGTAATGGAGGACGAGGGGCAATTGGGTAATTTCATCACAGCTGAGTGAGTGGGGAAAGGTTAGTGACCTTATGGGTTTGACTTTCATCAGCAGTTACCAACAAGACACCTACTTCTACAAGAGAGAGAGGAATAGGAGTGCAAATGATTATCGTTATTTGTTGGTGGAAAAAAACCATTTCACCACCGCACGCAACAGCTCTGTGCAGTGGGAGACAAAGTTACTGGAGTGAAATAGATTTATTTAAGAACAAGATGTCTGAACGCCTACAGCGCGCCCCTCTGCCACCCTCAACAGACTCCCACCACATCTGTTACAGCAACACACATAAGCACACACACACACACACACACACACACACACACACACACACACACACACACACACACACACACACACACACACACACACACACACACACACACACACACACACACATACAAACACACACTGGGTGGAGGCTTGCTGTGAGACTGAGCTGACATTAACAACCCAGTTCTGTAAAGGCCGTGGTTTCTATTCTTAGACAGGTTGATTTTGCTGGAATGAATGAACGACCTTTATGCTGAAATAGAATTACTTTAATTATCAGTTTTTGTGTGTGTGTGTGTGTGTGTGTGTGTGTGTGTGTGTGTGTGTGTGTGTGAATGCAAGTGATAAAACAGTGTGTGTGTGTGTGTGTGTGTGTGTGTGTGTGTGTGTGTGTGTGTGTGTGTGTGTGTGTGTGTGTGTGCCTGACATGAATACACACCAAGCTGCAATTCACCTGTCATGTCCTGCCAGATCAGATCTGTTACTCTCTCTCTCCTCTTCTTCTTCTTCTTCCCTTCCCAAAGACGGGTTCCCCACCCGTCTTGTCCCGTGCTCTACAGTTGCCATGGTGATGGATGACATAGATGATATTGGGGTCTGTTTAGAAGAAGAGAAATGAAGCTCTGTATTCTCATCATGTGTATTTTCGTCATGTTGCATCACATTTAGCTAAAAATGGAATCATCTTTTTCCTTTATTTTTTTTCCTCTTCAATCTGAACAAGATACCTTTATTATCCATCATAACCAGCATGACCACTACAACTGAAGTATTTCATCGACCTCAGAAGAGGTATTGTTACATATTTTACTTTTTTTCAAATGACCTTGACAACACACAATGACGAGTAACAGCAGCATAACACTAAATGCAATGCATTTAATCTTAATACAATACAACGCAGCAAGTCACTCAGTTTCAGCGTGTGTAAGATTACAGTGAAAACTTACTTTAAGACCATAGACTGTATGTAAGAAGTGGAGGTACTCGTCATGGCCACACCCATTGGTTTGTGCACTGCTTATCTAAAGAGGACCATAATTTACAAAATGGACATCAAAATGGACAAAAAAATCAAGATCAGTAAAGACAGGAAGTGACCTTGAATCTCCAGCATAATCTGTTTGGTCTTGTTGAGCCATAACTGAATGCCTGTTAGCATCCTGGTTCTGTGGCTTTGCATTCAGACCAAAAGGATCTCGCCAAAAATATTGCTTTTCTTTGCTATTTAGAGTCCCAGTTTCAACTTTTCAACTTTTCTTTTCAACTTTTTGTCAGATTTATCCTTTCTTAATTTTTATCATATTTGTGATTTTACTTCTTTTGGTCAAACAACAGTTTCCAAGCTCAAGAATAAACTAATATAACAAGACAATTTAAACAATCATTACTTGTGGGCCTTGATTTTTGGGGAATATAGGCTCTCCCGTGAACTTTGGTTGCTTGCTGTTTCCAGATCCATGTAGAGCTTCTTCCCTTGTTCTGTAAAGTCGCTAGTATGACTGCGACAAATTCAGATGATAAGTGACATTCTGTACATCTCGTTGTCTTCCAGGTGTTGTACCTGCAGCAGGCGGAGGTCACCAGAGAGCGGGTGTACGCTATGCACCAGTCCAGCATCGATGGGGTGGAGGACATGTCAGCACTGGCTGAGCTGCACGAGGCGGCCATCATGCACAACCTGTACCAGCGCTACCAGAAGGATAAAATCTATGTAAGTGCACACAGGTAGACGCATGTGTTTGTAGGTATGTGTGATGGGGTGTATGTATGTGGCCAAGTGTGTGCACTGTGTACATTATGCTTATGTATTGGTGAACTCCAGTAATCTTTACATGTATGTGGCTTTTAGTGGGGAAACGCAAATCATCTTATCAGACACATCTACTCTGAGTGAAATCGGAGAAAAGGGAATGTTATTAAGTGAAAGTTAAAAGAACAAACAAACTAAACTCCACTTCTTTAAAGTTGTAATTCTTATTTAAATCCTGGTCGAGTTGGCGACACCCGTGATGACAAATGATGACACTTTCAATGCATATTTTTTCAAGATTAGACATAAACTAAATGACAATACACTAAAAGTACTAGCAACAAAAACACATACATGATTCTTGGTGGTTTTGTACATTAATACAGTAAATCCAGTGTAGCATCAAATGCTCTGTTGTCTTTCTCAGATCCAATAACAGACTCAATAATCACAATAGAAATGAATTGCTGTGATCATTTGCTTATGTGTTTATGTCTGAAATGAATAAAAGCATTAGCTGATGCCCAAAAAACTCCATTACCCAGCTTGCCTTGGGGGTTTCATCTCACCCATGAACATTGATGACATGAAACACTGTCATTTCTTCTTTTGGTCATAAAATGGATATTGAGATGCATTTAAACGACTACATTTTGAACACATCATGCTGAGTTGGAACTCAGACATCTGGAGGGCCTGAAAACCTGAAAGATTACGAGACAACAGACCAATCACAGCTCTCCCAAATTTGACCTAATCTAGATGATGAAATATTGTCCATACATGGATTTCCCTTTAAGCTGATCATAAGAATTTACGCTGTGTTGGTGGGGTCAGCTTTCTGTGTCACTGTGTGCTCATGCATTTATGTGTATATGTTTCCTTCTGCACAGCTTTTTATGAGTGTAGTACACAAAATACTCAGACAGGGTAATATGACACGATGGAGGGCATGCTGACTTCAACTTTTTTTTGTATATAGTGTAGAGGGATAAAAAGCAAGGTGACTTTTACAGCACAAACAACTTAACATTGAAATCCATCCTCCATCCTCTATCATCTCACTGATTTGACCTCAGCTTTCTAATAAAAATCTGGTGATTTGTGACTTGTCACTCCCGCTATCAGATCTCCCCCCTGCTGTGCTCCCTTATCCTCAAATCCAGATTGATATCAACACAAGGCTGCTTTAGAGTTCCTCATATTTGTACTGTTGGTGTTCTGAGAGATTGTTGTTTGCCTATGTCTTGGTGCTTTTACTGTAAGCGTGTGGGTGCATGTTTATATCTGTTTGTTTCAAACAGAGGGGAAGTGGTAAAAAAAAAAATGACAAGAAAAGAAAAGAAACAAATAAACAAAACTGATGCAGAGACAGAACATAAATTGTTGCTTCTTTACTCTTTTCAGACTAATATCGGCAGCATCCTGGCAGCCGTCAACCCCTACAAGCAGATCTCAGGTCTGTACGGCCCAGAAAGAGTGGACCTGTACTCCAAGCACCATATAGGGGAGCTCCCTCCGCACATTTTTGCCGTGGCCAATGAATGCTACCGCTGCATCTGGAAACGCCACGACAGTCAATGTGTCCTCATCAGGTGAGCTTCAACCACGGAGGAGGCTATTTGGATGATTAATTCTATTGGTTTATAAATATTCTGGTTCACCTCTAATTCATAGTTTGTCCATCTTTCAGTCTATCTGCTAAGCCATCAGTCCATCCATTTATTAAATCCTGTGTCACAGGGGACTACAGCCTGCCCCAGCATGCAATAGGCCAGAGGGCAGTTCTGTTTTTAGAAAATCCAACAATTCCTAATGTCCTACTTACCCAGAGCTGCACATTTTATTTCTGGATGTCTGCCTTATTTGCTTTCTTATTGACAGTTAGTGGGGAAGATCGATACCACTTATGTCCGTAAACATTTAGTTATATAGCCATGAGACAATTAGCTTATCTTAGCATATAAATACATTTTACACTTCAGATTGAGTATGTTTTAAACAAACAAGATAATAAATTATTGATTAGTGAGCTTTGGAAAAGCTGGTAGGCTGAGTTATTTCCCCCTACTTGGAGCAGAGACAGGTAGAAAATGACAGTAAAAAATGAAGTAGACTAGCATTAATCTGGTATTAGGGTCACACATCTCATCGTGCTTTCAATTACACTCAGACTTTGTCCATCTTTATATCCTAATTGAGGTAGAGTTGGAGTAGTGCAATATCTCTTAAGCTATCAAACCTCTATATCAATTAAACAACCAGACCTGTTGAGATATGGGAATGTCAGAGAAGGTCACAGTGTATTTGATTAAATTGTGTGTGTGTGTGTGTGTGTGTGTGTGTGTGTGTGTGTGTGTGTGTGTGTGTGTGTGTGTGTGTGTGTGTGTGTGTGTGTGTGTGTGTGTGTGTGTGTGTGTGTGTTTGCTCCAGTGGTGAATCAGGGGCAGGGAAAACGGAGAGCACCAAACTGTTGCTTCAGTTCCTGTCGGTGATGAGCCAGAACTCAGCCGGGACTCCTCCATCGGAGAAAAGTACACGAGTGGAGCAGGCCATTGTACAGAGCAGGTACAGATCAGCAAAATGAAGAAGAAACGCTTTCTTGTTCCTTTACTATTACTGCCAGAGCTGATTTGAAGTCTTTTGGAACAAGTCCGAGTCAAGTCGAAAGTCATTCGAAAGACAAATCAAGTTTCAAGTTTTGTAAAAGAAAAATATCAAGGACTTGTCTCAAGTTTTAAAGGTGAAAATCTAAATTTAGTCATCAAAATTAAGTATTTAAGCTCTCTGAAAGATGACCAATCAACCTGTTGAATATGTTTGATTAATCTTTTGGTTTGTAAATTAGTACAAAAACATCCTGTCATAGTTTCCAAGGAGACCCCTTCAGAATGTTTCGCCCATGAAAATCCTTTCTGGGGCAAAACAGTGATATAAAACAGAGAAAAGCAGAGGCTGGTAGCAACAAATGTTTGGCAAAGTTTGCTTGAAAAAACAATTCATCGTTTGCTAAAAATAGTCGGTCAACAAATTGTTAAAAAATGAATGCGCTAATTTTTGCAGCTTTATTGCAAACCTTTGAAATGACATTTAATTTGAATATTTTAAAATGTAGTATTACCGTAATGTTTTTAAATCACTTCGAGTCCACTCAATGCATAGCCGTAATATTCATATATTCAAGGTGTGCATGCAAGGCAGTTTTATTTATAGCAGGGTGGTGAACTGTTTTCTATACTTCATTCACAGTTAAATGCACACTACACAATATGCACTAACTGCAGGCTTTCACTCTCTGTGCAGTCCGATCATGGAAGCATTTGGTAACGCTAAGACTGTTTACAACAACAACTCCAGTCGCTTTGGGAAATTCATCCAACTTCACTTCTCTGAGGGTGGCAACATCCAGGGAGGCTGCGTCATTGACTGTATCCTTATATCTATGTACGAAAAATGTATATTTGTATCAAAGATGTGCTAAAGGAGTATATTTGTGAAGAACTCAGTTTTATTGTTGTTTCCTTGACTCTTTACCTTTCAGATTTACTGGAAAAGGTAACAATGTGTGCATCAAGTTTAAATTCATTGGGAGTGATTTGTCAGAGTTGCATTGTGAATCATAATGAAATGTTAATGGTGGCTTTGCTGCATTGATTTTGTTGTAGAACCGAGTGGTGCGACAAAACCCTGGAGAACGAAACTACCACATCTTCTACGCTCTGCTGGCAGGAGCTACTAAAGAACATAAAAGTAAGGAAGGGAATACAAATGTTCAAATATCAACAGTGTCTTTGGATGTTGTCTTTTACTACACTACATCTATAAAGTGTAAGTGCAGTTAAGTATCTCAGTGTGCATCTCTCCCAATATCACCAAGCTGACATTATGTTATATTTTCTCCATCAGGCCTCTATTTCCTGGAGGATCCTCCCGAATCTTTCCACTACCTCAACCAATCAGGATGTATGAAAGACAAGAGCCTGAATGACAAAGAACTGTATAACAGTGTTCTGGTCAGTGGGACAGAGTCCTTTCTTTTTTCCAGTAGATTTAAGTTTTACAAACATTTCCCTGGTGACAAAGGCTGCTAAAAACCAAAAACTATCCATTAAACTATAAATTCTCTTTGTAATCTGAGCTGACTTTCTAGGTTTACACTAGCCATACTAGACAATAGCTGTCTAAGCATACTAGTTAACTAGTTAGATAATGACCGTCCAACATTACAACGTTTTTACACATGCCAGGTCATTTTTCCTTTGATTAAACCATCATCAAGTCATGAACAGAAACCCATAAAATTAAATACACAAAGGCATACTGAAGGACAAACATTTGAATTGTGATCTGAACATATATAGATACCTAATTGCAAGCCCTAAGGGGATGTTTGCAACCTGCAAATAGCTTAATATAAAATACAACTGATAGACATGATGTCCCTAGAATGTCCCCGAAGTCACCCTATCTGAGATGTTGAAGTGTCTTCTTTGGAGTTTTATCTTGTAACAAAAACAGCAAGTCTGGCATTGCATCTTGAGGTCAAAATGATTTATGTCTTGAGTGTAGCAATGTCTGTAAAGCTGAAATTAAAAGCACTATTTATCAAATTTCTCTAAGTCAGTGCATTTATACAGAATCAGCGACCATTCTATGTTAATTTATATCTTTACAGGCATAAAAAGTGTTGCAAGCACTTCTTCTGTTAGTAGCACCTGATCTCTTTTTCTGCTTGTAGGAGGCGCTGAAAGTGCAGGAGTTCTCAGAGGAGGAGAGCAGAGACATGTTTAAGCTGCTGTCAGGAGTCCTACAGCTGGGAAACATCGAGTTCATGACTGCAGGAGGAGCCCAGATCACCACCAAGCAAGGTCAGTGCACGGCTGGTGTAAAGTGAGTTAGGGAAAGGAAAAAACTTAGAAAGATGTGTTGCAGTAGTGAAACGCGTCTTTGTCCATCTCTCAGTGATCACTAATGCCAGTGAGCTGCTGGGCCTGGATGCCTTCCAGCTGTCCGAAGTCCTGACTCAGCGCTCCATAATCCTCAGAGGAGAGGAAATCTGCTCTCCACTCACTATTGAGCAGGTCAGCATACACACATTTATTCACACAGTTATTCTTTTCCCCCTCTTGATCGATCTATGGCTCTTCCCCGACGCACTCATGCTCTCATCCCTACAGGCCGTGGATTCCAGGGACTCTGTTGCCATGGCGTTATATTCCCAGTGTTTCTCCTGGATCATCCTAAAGATCAATCAGAAGATCAAAGGGAAGGAAAACTTTAAATCCATCGGCATCCTTGACATTTTTGGCTTTGAGAACTTTGAGGTCAGAACTTTGAACTACTTAGCTGGAAGCTGTTTTCTAAGTACCACTCATTCTCCTCCACACATGCAGATCTGATTTTTCTGTGTCTTTGCTTCCAGGTTAATCGGTTTGAGCAGTTTAACATCAACTATGCCAACGAGAAACTGCAGGAGTACTTCAACAAGCATATCTTCTCCCTGGAGCAGCTAGAGTACAACAGGTGAACTTCTACATACAGTATATCTATCTACAAAACTGCATAAACAAATACTTGCATATTATCAGTAAGTTGGTTTGTTAGTGAATTAATTAGTTATTTACTTTAATATAACAATAATAGGGCTGCACGGTGGTGTAGTGGTTAGCACTGTCGCCTCACAGCAAGAGGGGCCAGGGTTTGCATGTTCTCCCTGTGTCAGCGTGGGTTCTCTCCGGGTTCTCCGGCTTCCTCCCACAGTCCAAAGACATGCAGCTTAGGTTAATTGATGACTCTAAATTGCCCGTAGGTGTGAATGTGAGCGTGAGTGGTTGTTTGTCTCTATATGTCAGCCCTGTGATAGGCTGGAGACCTGTCCAGGTGTACCCTGTCCAGGTGAACCCTGTCCAGGTGAACCCTGTCCAGGTGAACCCTGTCCAGGTGAACCCTGCCTTCGCCCATTGACAGCTGAGATCGGCTCCAGCACCCTGCAACCCTTAACTGGACAAGCGGTTACAGAAGATGGATGGATGGATGGATAACAATAATAATAAAAAAAATTAAAAAAAATAAAGTGATCAAATAAAAACATTAGGTCCAAACATCAATCTAGATACAATATAAATATAAAACTATAACCTTGTCCAAATATAAAATACCATTATCATTATGTCTACTACTATCAATAATGACAACAACAAAAAACATTATACCAATAATACTTAAAATACTAATACTAATAATAAAAAATATTGTGTTTCTAAACAGAAACAAATTACATGACAAAATAATTAAAATGTAAAACACAGAATACAACAGTAAGTGGCGGGGTGACTGTGGCGTAGTGGAGAGCAGGGTAGTTCTCCAATCAGAGGGTCGGTGGTTCGATACCTGGCTTCAGCAGTCGATGTGTCCTTGGGCAAGACACTCAACCCCAAGTTGCTCCTGAAGGATTTGCCATCGGTGTGTAAGTCGCTTGGGATAAAAGCGTCTGCTAAATGACTGTAATGTAATGTAATGTAAAATTAAAAGCTAAACAGGATTAAACATGGTTCAAATTAAAGGAAAGGCTTTCTAGTAACAGTGAGTTTCAAGAAGGGATTTGAAAGATGCTACAGAGTTAGTTAACTTGTACATTCATAACCATGCAATTATTTTTATTTTTTACTTTTTATTTATTCAATGAAATACTGAACACTATGTAACAAACTGTTCGGGTTAACTCTTCACAGGGAAGGTGTCCAGTGGGACGCCATAGACTGGATGGACAATGCAGAGTGTCTCGACCTTATAGAGAAGGTAGGAAATTCAAACGTCATAACTCGTAACGTGAACAGTGTTGAGCGCGGTAATAATGCCAGTGAGTGCATCAAATGTTTCAAAATCTTTGTAGCATCAACTTAACAGACATTGTTCAATCAGAGTTGGGTGGAAGTCAGTTAGAATAAAGGCTGTGCTGACGCCTCAGATGCTCTCTGGAAAACTGATCTGATCATATTGGACTAATGTCTTTGAAAGTGGTGCTGATGCATTAACCTGATGTTTTTTGTTTTTTTTACCCTCTCTCTTAGAAACTGGGCTTGTTGGCACTTGTGAATGAAGAGAGTCGATTTCCCAAAGGAACGGACTTCACTCTGCTGGAGAAGTTGCACAGCAGACACTCTGTGGGTCTTTAGTTTAAAAAACAAATTGTTGAGCTACTGCTGGTATTAAACGTCAAACTATATTTTATTTTTTTGTGCCGTTTTCTTGTTTTCTGTAGACAAACCCCTACTACGTCAAGCCCAGACTCGCTGATCATCAGTTTGGAATCAAACATTATGCTGGGGAGGTGAGTGACGTACAACTGATCCGCTTCATATTGAAATACTGTATTTTGTAATTGTAGGGAAGTCTGTGAGATCTAATGATGAACCTGTCTGTCTTTTGCAGGTCCTGTATGATGTTAAAGGGATCCTGGAGAAGAACAGAGACACCTTCCGAGACGACATCCTAAACATGCTCAAGGACAGCAGGCAGGACATTCAGATACATTAAACAAGTAGTTTATTGGAACTTTTATATCATTGTTGGATGAAAACCTATAATTCAAAATGTCAACATGTCCAGTTAAGTATAGGGAGCCAATTAATACATTCCTGCAAATGTTCTTCAAGAACACAAAGCAGTTTTAGTTAATTTCTGTATCTAATTATTTGACCATCATTAGTATTTCCACATATATACTGTAGGTGTGTAATCCGTCATGTTTCTGTTGTCTCTCAGACTGGACTTCATCTACGACTTGTTTGAGAAGGTTGGCAGCAGGAACAATGAGGAAAAGATGGGAACGGCCAGACGCAAACCCACCGTGAGCTCCCAGTTCAGGGTGAGTGATGCAAGCAGTTAAAGATGATACGATCAACTCAAAACAAAGGAACTAAAGAATAGTTATAGATAAAGTGAAGTATGTAGTGTAAAAACTTGGTACTTCACTTTATAGTGATATAAAACAGAAAAATCTGCAAATCCTTTCATATAAACTGGAAACAGTTAATTTTGGCATTTTTCTTTGATATATAAATTAAATGATTAATCTGTCTGTCACTGAACTCTTAGATTAACTAGTTATTTTAGCCCTATTGAGACATAAGAGCTTGTTTTCCTCTCATACATTTCACACAATCATTGAAAGAGTTACTATGGTCATTTTGTTTACTGAGATGGGAAATAAATGTAGTTTTGTATATGTTCCCCTCTCTGTCTCCTCAGGACTCCCTCCATTCCCTCATGGCCACTCTGAGTGTATCCAACCCTTTCTTCATTCGCTGCATTAAGCCCAACATGGAAAAGGTCAGTCAGTCTCTTTTTCTCAGTTCTCAAATTCTCAATAATGCTGATACTTCACCTAATGAAGTTCAATGTTAAAAATCTGTATTATTTTCCTCGTAGAATCAAAGTGTGTTTAACCCAGAAGTCGTCCTGAACCAGCTGAGGTATTCTGGGATGTTGGAGACTGTGAAGATCCGTCGGGCTGGGTTCCCCGTCCGCAGAACTTTCAAAGATTTCGTCTCCCGGTATGCATCTCTAAATCTACCCTCATCTTATCTTTTATTTCAGTTGTGTGTGTGTGTGTGTGTTTTTGTGTCTGGATTTTAACCCTTTTTTTGCTGAGATATATTTTGACTCTCGCAATATGTCCTCTTTCTTTCCTGCCTGCCAGGTATAAAATCATTATGAAAGATAAATCAGCAGCAGCAGGAGATGATAAGAAGAGAAGCACGGACCTTCTTCTCAAATATGACAAGATCAAGAAAGAGTGGCAGTTGGGCAAGACCAAGGTTGGATAAAGTAGTTTTTCAGCAACACCTTTTCAGATATCAGAAAGCTATTATGACGGAAGTTTTGAACCGCCACCACTTGTAACAATACACGGTTAATCTTTCATTATTGTTCTGCAGGTCTTTATGAAAGAGTCTCTCGAACAGCGAATAGAGAAAGACAGAGATGAAGTCCGACGCCAAGCCGCCATGATTATTCGAGCCCACCTGCTCACTTTCTCTGCCAAGTAAGACCCTCCTAATAGGAACTAAAGTTGTAGGCATTCCTGTACTATGTTGCTTCCCAGTTCTTATTCACTGTTTTATATATTTCTTACCCATTTTGTCCACAGGAAGCACTTCAAGCATGTACGTGTCAGTGTCGTCACCCTGCAGAAGCACTTCAGGAGGCACATCCAACGCAGACGGTTCGTGAAGCAACGCAAGGCCACGCTGGTGCTGCAGAGACACAGGCGAGGTCAGGTGGCGCGTACGCAAGTTCGAAAACTCAGAGAGGAGAAGAAGAAGAGGGAGGACAAAGAGAAGAAGAAAGAGGAGGAGGGGGAGAAGAAGACGGCGGGCGAAGGGGAGCAGGAGGAAGTGAATGAAGGAGCAGAGAAGGCGAAATCGTCAGATGAAAGTGATGCTGCTTCAGTGCGTTTGCTCCCTTAACTTGATTTTGCATCTTCTCCTTCTCCTTTTGATTTACAAATTTAAGCAAATGTTAGTGCTTAATCTGCCCTTTGCCTTCTCTCCTCCCGTCCAGGATGAGGCCCGGCAGATGGAGGAGATCCTGCAGTTGGAGCGAGAGATCGAGCGCTTGCAGAAGAAGCGGGAGGACGAGGTGTCCCAGCTGTGTGAGTCCTCCAAACAGGAGCTTCAACTGCGCCGAGACGCTGAGCTCAAACGGATGAAGAAGGAGGCGTCCCGCAAGGCCACGGAGCTCATTGACCTCCTGAACTTCGGAGGCATAGACACCTCGCTGGGAGCAGTCGCAGACAAGCCTGCTGCGGCGGCTAAAGCTCCAAAAGCTGCAGGTGCCTCCAGGGGTGCGTCCAAAGAGGAGGAGGTGGACGAGGGGTTTCACGCTGAGGAGGAGTGCATCCCTCTCCCTGACTTCCCTCCTCCTGCTGAGACAGACGCTCCCATCGATCAGGACATATTCGCTCACCTCCCTCCTCCTCCACCTGCTTTTGCAGAGGGCACAGTGCCTCCTGCTCCACCTCCACCATCTCCTCTGCCCACAGACGGTGCGCTTGGCGCTGGAATTCCTCCCCCTCCTCCTCTCCCTCCACCTGGAGATGGCTCCGATGCACCTCCTCCTCCTCAACTACCACCTCCACCTCCCCCAGGGGAGAGGATGAGCCTCGGAGCCAAGGCAGACACGGAGAGAAAGGTGAGCATGGCCGAAAGCCTGGGGGACGGGGAGGAGCCCATCTACAGCATGCCGGCCGACACCGAGTCCGATTATGACCAGGAGGAGGAGGAGGGGTCGGTCAACGCCGGAGACGACAGCTCCGTATCCGGGAGCAACCGCGGCAGCACCAACGTGACGGATGAAGAGCACCCGAGGAAGTCAACCTGCACCAACGCCAGCATCGAGTCCTACAGAGGCAGCTCCGACTCTGTGAGGACAC
This sequence comes from Anoplopoma fimbria, assembly GCF_027596085.1. Taxonomy (NCBI): domain Eukaryota; kingdom Metazoa; phylum Chordata; class Actinopteri; order Perciformes; family Anoplopomatidae; genus Anoplopoma; species Anoplopoma fimbria. The sequence continues at coordinate 25,708,916 of NC_072463.1, read as the reverse complement.
ACACTCACACGCATCCTCACACGCGTCCTCACACGCGTGCACGCAGATATGTATGAGCAGCTATGCAGAGAAAATTTGTACTCAGTATATAAAAAAATCCCATAATGCAATGCACTTTTTCTTGTTCATTTGTTATCATATAAAATAATGATGTCATTGTATGATTTTGCAGTATGCAGACAGTGACGATGAACATGATGGCATGATGGACACCGATGAAGAAGTGACAAACGGCAGAGTGACCCTGTTTAACGGAAATGGACCGCCATATTTCCATGGCTACCTCTACATGAAGGGTGTGTTTTTAAACTTTAAACTCAAAAGATCAAATTTTCAAGTTAAACTATCTCCACCTTTTGAGTTTTAAAATGTATTTTCATGACAGTAATTTTATTCTCTGCTCCTTCAGCTGGCCTGATGATCCCGTGGAGGAGGCGTTGGTGTGTGCTGAAGGATGAAACCTTCATGTGGTTCCGGTCCAAACAGGAGTCTCTCAAGTCCGGCTGGCTCTACAAGAAGGGAGGAGGCCTCTCGACTCTCTCACGGAGGTTGTTGTAGTTGTTACTGAGTGCAGACTGCATGCTTTACAAATCACAATCTCTGTTGGAAGTGCTGTCCAGTACCATTTGGATGTGAATGACCATCTGTCTTGTATTCAATAAGTCCTTGTCTCCTGTTGAGGTGTTGGGATCTCATGTTTGTCTAACCCTTTAGTGCTTTGAGTCCTCTGCAGTGCTGGAAGACCTCAATGTCCCTGCCAAGCTGATGTACTTTGACTTAAAGAAAATAAACTATGAATTGCACATAACACAAACAAACACTAAAACTCTAAACCCTATACTTTTGTCAAGGCCCTGGAAGTTATCCATATGAATGTATATTTTATTTTTTAACATTAAGTAATCCTATTACTATATAATCCTAAAGTGCATCAAAATTAAGCTTTACATAGATTTGGTGTATAGTTACTTCCACCCTTCCATAGAAGCTTAGCCACTTTGTATACAAGACGAATACCCTTTTTAAAAATAATAAATCACCTTTTTAATAATCCTTAAAAATGAAAAAATAGGTTGACCCCTGCTACTGTTGTCACCTGAAACTGATCCAGATCAATAAGAACTGTAAGTTTTAGTTTGTATATAGATATAAATGAACTCCAATACAGTTTATAGAGTCACATTAACCTATGTAATGTCTAGGATGGATTGTCTTGGCCTTTGTTTTCATTGTGTCTGTTCTTCCTCAGAAACTGGAAGATGCGCTGGTTTGTACTGAGGGACAACAAGCTCATGTACTACGAGAATGACAGCGAAGAGAAGCTGAAGGGAACCATCGACATCCGAGCTGCCAAGTAAGATTTCTAAGAAGCTCCAGTACCAAAACAAATAGCCCTTTATTCACTGTTTGTCTTTCTAGAAAACATCTGCATGTTTGAGACGTGCCCTTCTTGTGTTTTTACAGGGAGATAGTGAATAATCATGAAAAGGAGAACGCTCTGAACATTGTGACAGATGAGAGGACCTATCAGGTGTTTGCTGAGTCACCAGAGGATGCAAGGTGAGGTGGAGACTTGAGTGATTTTGTAGATAACGGATATTAGAGGTTCCTGAGTAAATTCATGTATTCAAACTTGTGATGACGCCTTTTTCTTTCCGTGCAGTGGGTGGTTTAATGTGCTCAGTAAAGTGCGGGTGTGCACTCCTGAGCAGCTGCTGGAGATGTCCCATGAACAGGCCAACCCGAAGAACGCTGTGGTCAGTCTCTGAAAACAACACGCAGTAACTTGTTATGTGTTTAAGTTGTTCCTCTGTCACGCTCCGTTTTGTGGCTTTTACTGTACAATGTGGCCTGATTTTAACCAGGACTTTTTATTTTATTGTATCTTTACTTTGGCAACATAGTTTATTAAAGACTTAATATACTATATTTATATACTATAAAAAGCCAAAAGTGTCCCCATTAAAACTTTTTTTTTTCAGCCATTAAATTTAAGTTTCTACTGGTTTCCACCAGGGGCATTGCTGCTTAATTATGTGTTTGATGCAAGGCATCCAAATCAATATTGCTGATCATCATTTACATATCCCAGACTAGAGGAAAATAAATCCCCTGGCTTTTAGTATGCAGAAAATTAATCAATATTTACATTTTGTTCTTCATTAAAAAAAAAATGTAAATAAACTGGCATTTAAAGGGATAAAATTCTGAAAATGTATGAATATTTTGTAGTGATGATCAGGACTGAAGTTAGTTACAATATTAAACTCATTGAAAATAAATTATGATACTGATATATCAGTTTATGGAAGTTTTGAAGCATATATTTTTGCCAACTAAGGACATCAGAGCAACTATTTTTTATAATATTATTATTATATATCCCTTTATAATTTCTAACACGTCACTTTAGAAGCAATAGTGCACCAATAAATCCTGTGTAAAATTGTTCTCCTTCTCCTTTTGTCCTTCAGGGAACTCTTGACGTGGGGCTGATCGACTCTGTTTGTGCTTCAGACAACCCTGATCGGTAAGTTGGTTCAATAATCATAAAAAAGAAAATGATGATTCACCAACAGACCGTTTGTCTTTGATCCTCTTACCTGCAAAACTGGAAGACCCAATATGCAATCACTATCACTTAAATGCAACTCTAAAGTGTCCTGAAGTATATTAAGGTGTTTCTATTTATTTACAAAGCATCATTTGACATTTGCAGGCCCAACTCTTTCGTCATCATTACGGCCAACCGTGTGATCCACTGCAACAGTGACACACCGGAGGAGATGCATCACTGGATCAGTCTGCTGCAGAAACCCAAAGGAGACGCCAGGATAGACGGCCAGGAGTTCCTCGTCAGAGGTGAAAACTCATGTCATTACTTAAAAAAAAAAAAAGTGGACTTATTATAAGCCATGTAACATAGTGTCAGGTATAGATGTTTTAAATTGTTTTATTGGGCTGTAGAAGAAAGGAAGTCTCTTTACAATATAGCACACTTAAATAAATCCAGCAAAATGTGGCTAAATAAGAGTAAAATCACAAATGTGACATTGTTAATGTACGATTTTTCAGAGGCCACAAGTTTTAAAACAAATGTTCTCAAGTATTTAGGTCCACATGTTGTGACAGATTTTGGCTTACAATATCTCAATATGAGATTTGGTCACAATATAAATAGCCTTTGGGATAAATGATGACATTGAATAATGGCATCACTCTGCTGTTCCTGTACAGATTGATTACATCTTTCCTCTTTTTTTCCCTCCACTCTTTCTTGCTGACTCGTCACCTTTTAAGGCTGGCTCCAAAAGGAGATGAAGACGAATGCTAAGAGCACCTCCCTGAAGCTGAAGAAGCGCTGGTTTGTTTTGACCCACAACTCCCTGGATTACTACAAGAGCTCAGAGCGAAACTCCTCCAAGATGGGAACTCTGGTCCTCAACTCCCTCTGCTCCGTCATTCAGCCGGATGAGCGAGTGCACAGGGAGACAGGTGGGGAAAGAGGAGTGAAGGGAAAAGGGCAGGTTTAATCCGGGATTAGACGTAGGAGGTTTGAGACTACATGTTAAGAGATAATTCTGGTTTTACATTGCTGACTTGAGTCTTGTTTTTTTCAGGTTACTGGAACATTATTGTGTATGGGAGGAAGCACTCGTACCGCCTCTACACCAAGATGCTGAATGAGGCCATGAGGTGGACGGCTGCCATACAGGGAGTCATAGACAGCAAGACCCCCATAGAAACCCCGACTCTGCAGCTCATCAGAGACATCAAGGTAGAACACACGTACCTATTAAGCAGGCATTTTAAATCTCAATACACACTCACTCCTAAATTGAATCTGATGTCCTCTTGTCCTCTCAGGAGAACAGTGTGAACCCAGACATTGTGGAGCAGATGTACAGGAGGAATCCCATCCTCAGATACACTCAGCATCCTCTGCACTCCCCTCTGCTGCCGCTCCCTTACGGAGAGGTCACCAGCCGTAAGTAAAAATCAACAACCTAAAACCCTAAAAAGCATTATTTCTTCTTCTGTTTATTCCGTTTCTTCTTCCTTTTAACATTTGTTGTGTATTAAAAGCTCCCATACATGATACTGCCCTCTGCAGGTGAAAACCAAACATTTCAATTTAACTGTACGTGCAAATTAAATTATATATTTTGCTACTGCCAGCACAAAGATAAAGAAAAATTGCTGACATCCATGAATAAGTGGCTGAACTTCAGTTTTAGTATATTTTTGTATGCATATACAATAAGTATATGTATTTTTTTTTAATTACTAAAAAACGTTAAATCATCACAATAATCCTTTGATGTCATTTTTATCGCTGTCATCTCTGGCCAGATCGATAAGCTCGATAAATGTTTTTTCTTCCTCTCTGTCTTTGTTCACCTCTTGCTTTTTTATCTTTGTCCATGTGCAGTTCAAAGGCAGCAGGGCTATGCCAGTCTGCAGGATGAGGCTGTGCGAGTTTTCAACTCACTGCAGGAGATGGAGACGCTGGCGGACACGGTGCCCATCATTCAGGGCATCCTGCAGACCTGCCAGGACCTGCGCCCTCTCAGGGATGAGGTACTTTATCTGCTGTCTTCTCTAATCTGAACAGCAAATGGCTTTTGTTAATTAAATGTTAAAACTGCTTTAATATTTAATGGAGGAACACAGTGGTGTGTGTTGTAATCTTTATAGAAACTTAACTTAATATAAGTTATAATAATATGATAATGTTTATTGTTCCTTTAGAAGCCATCAAACATTTATTAAACATTGATTAAATCTCAAAACCCCCCTCCACATTTCTGTGTTTCAGGTATATTGTCAGGTGATCAAGCAGACCAATCACGTGCCTCAGCCTAACAGCCCAGCCAATCGTGCACACTGGCATCTGCTCACCTGCATGAGCTGCACCTTCCTGCCCAGTCGAGTCATCCTCAGATACCTCCGCTTCCACCTCAAGAGGTGTGTGACTGCATTATGGATTATGCATTTTTTATTTTATAAATCTCTCATAGAGTAAATGTTTAATAAATATGATCCCACTCAGGGTACGAGAGCGCTTTCCCGGAACGGACATCGAGCGTTACGCCAGCTTCATCGGGGAATCCCTGAAGAAGACCAAGACTCGTGAGTTTGTTCCCTCTCAGGAGGAGATCGCTGCCCTGCTGGTGAGACAGGAGATGAGCACCACCGTCTATTGCCACGGAGGAGGCTCCTGCAAGATCTCCATCAATTCACACACCACAGCTGGAGAGGTACACACAAAAAATACACTCTCACAAACTGAAACAAATCTAAATTTAAGACCCAGTACAAGAGCTGGTGGTTGAATTGCAGTGTGCTGTTACAAACTGGTCATTGTTTTTATGCGGCAGGTTGTTGAGAAGCTGATCAGAGGTTTGGCCATGGAGGAGAGCAAGAACCTGTTTTCTCTGTTTGAACACAACTCCTGCACAGACCGAGCTTTGGAGAGCAGAGTGATTGTGGCCGATGTTCTGGCCAAGTTTGAGAGGTGTGCATATCGCTGCCGGGTGTCATTTGGTCGAAATCCTGATTTAAAGGGATTTCAAACAAGCTAGTGGATTGTTTTAATCATTTTGGTAACTTGACCTCTGTCTGTATTTTTTCTAGGTTGGCAGGCAGCGAAGAAGAGGAGGAGGAAGGAGAATGGAAACTCTACTTCAAGCTCTACTGCTTCTTGGATGTAGAGAGCATGCCGAAAGAAGGAGTGGAGTTTGCTTTCATGTTTGAGCAGGTGAGCTTTACAAAACTACACGACACTGTCTGGAAAAGAAGGAACAAGTTATTAATTGCTCATTACTTTCTCCCAATTTAAATGAGGTCAAGTATTTCTCTCTGAATATTCATAGAACTAGTGATTGAGTTTATTTTATAAATTCATATAGATTTGTATCAAAGAAGAACATGTCTGGATTGACACAACATGAATTAGGGCTTTATCAAGTAAATTGATTAATGACTGTGGTGGACATATTTCTGACTAGGACAGAGTAATATAATTATTGTTTCTGTAAATTAGGTTTGAAATAATTTATATACAATAATTATATCAAAGCAAAATTAGTCGGCTTGAAGTTTTAAAAGGGAATAGCTATCCAAAAACCACAAAAGTAACCTCTGTACACCATATGTGTTAAATGAATAGGTGTTTTACGTCTATATTAGGGAAAGTAATGTTATTCAATCAGTGTATTACTTTTGAACAAAATGAAACTCTTGTACTGTCCCTTTGTCCCTTTGTCTCTCAGGCTCATGAGTCTTTGATAAGCGGTCACTTCCCGGCCTCGGAGGAGACTTTGCAGCACCTGGCCGCTTTACGCCTCCAGTATCTCCACTGCGACGGGGCAGGGAGGGCCGGGTGGAGCCTCGGAAACGTTTATCCAATCGGACGTCTCCGCAACCGCATCATCCACTCCACCAAGCCGGGCGTCGGGGCGGCAGGTGGGGCCGGAGGAGCTGGAGGTGGAGCAGGAGATGGGAAAGGAACGGCAGGAGGACAGGGAGGAGTCGGGGGAGGGGTAGAGAAACGAAGGACCCCGAGCTTCCTGGACGGCACCCTGAGGAGAAGCTTCAAGACCGGGTCACTGAAGAAGCAGAAGGTCAGTGGTGGAAGTAAAGCTTCAGTCCATTTACTGCCATTTATAATTAATTTAATCAACGTAACAGTGATAAATCATTTTGTGAGCTCACTACTTTAAATCAATTCTAATATAAAACCAATGATTCACTCTTGATATGAATTGGGCAGTCTTCAAATAAGTAATCCATAATTTTACACCATCCACAGGAAAATATTTATTCTGTTGTTGTATTAGGAGCTGTCTTTGTTGGATGCATTATGTGACATTTCTGATGTGATGGATTTATGCATTCTGCTGAATTCCCATAAGCTCATTCAAATGCGTTGGGTTTCCTAAATGACGGATGGACCTCCCAAGAAACTGGATTGCTTTCTGACTGACTGACTGACTGACTGACTGACTGACTGACTGACTGACTGACTGATTGACTGATTGACTGATTGGTAGTTTGTCAGAGTGTTCTTCATTGATTGTCTGCCCCACGTTGTTGCAGGTGGAGGAGGAGCAGATGCTGGAGATGTGGGTGAAGGAGGAGACGTCGGCCACTAGGACAAGTGTTCTTGAGAAGTGGACCCGGCTGCAGGGCATGCCTCAGCATCAGGCCATGCTGAAATACATGAGCATTATCAAGGAGTGGCCTGGATATGGATCTACTCTGTTTGATGTGGAGGTGAGAAAACAATAGAGGAAATGATGGAAAATAGAGATTTGTATAAAAAAAACACAAAATACCTGACAAGTAATCTCTTCTCTTATGTTTCCTCTGCCTTTGTAGTGTAAAGAAGGTGGTTTCCCTCATGATCTGTGGCTGAGTGTGAGTGCTGAAAACGTGTCGGTGTATAAACGCGGTGAACCGAAGCCACTGGAGACCTTCCAGTACGAACACATCACCTTCTTTGGGGCTTCACAGCCGTGTACCTACAAGGTCATCGTGGACGAGAGGGAGATGTTCTTTGAGACGCCACTGGTGAGTCATTATTCATTATTTACCATCAATTTCTTTATTTTTTCTTCATCCTTACAACTACAGATTATTTTCATCCCTGATTGATTGTTTGGTCAATACAATGTTGGATAACTGAATTTATCTTTTGACCTGATGGGAATCTGACTGGGAAAGTAAATGTAATCATTAAGTTTGTGGTTGTGAGTGCCGGCGTCACACTTTTCATAGAAATTGTGAAGAACAGCCATCACGCTCTTGTTATTCTTGTAGTTTTGTCATGTGTTTTGTGTTGTATTATGATTGTTTCTGTTATTTTATAGTTTTCTTATGGTGGAGGACTTCTTTGAGGCCCTTAATTTCAGAATATCTCGGCTGCTTTGATTTTCTTTTTTTTAATATTCTTGTGAATCCTCTAACTTTATCTTAATGCAATGCCAATCTGCTGTATTACCTCATTAATGTTGCCATCAAATGATCACTTAATAACAGCCAGATCAGGACACATCTTAACCCACCACATTCTTCTCTCTCTTTAGGTCGGGGAGATCACCAAAATCATGAGGGCCTACATTAACATGGTGGTGAAGAAACGTTGCAGCACCATGTCAGTGACCAGCATAACCAGTTCCTGGGCAAGGTGATTGCCACAAACCAGTCAGAGCCCTCGGTTCATCCGGTGGCATCAGATGCCTCGAACCCCATGCATCGGTTGGTTGTTTTTTTTATGGAGGCAGCAGCACCAGCGAGCTATTCCTCAAAGAAGAGAGCTGGATGATCAAACGGGGAAAAGCAAGATTGAGGTGGACACAGCAGCCAAACGCACACTCTACTGGCCTGGGTCTCACTGGGGGGGGGGATCTATTTAGAAATGTGCATGACAAAGAAAACAACCTGTATTTTGGGACGGCCCATTCAAATACACAACCCGCCAGTTTCTAGTCCTGCATGTAGATGTTCAAGCACACTCCAAACTTCTCTCCGCTTCCCTTTCCGGACCTAACTCAGCAATTACAAGCACAACTCAGCCGTCCATTCCCAGTCCGTCCCTTTGTGCACTGCCAGACAGAAGAAAGCCACACTTTCTCATTTAACTCTTCTTTTCATTCTCACTCCTCTTATTTAAAGAGTCTCTCTCTTTCTCTTCACGTGTCCTCGCTCCTGTTGCATCTTCGTTTGCTGTTGGTATTTATTTATTACGCTAAATTCTTGCTTGCTTTCTCTCTGTTGGTTCTCTCTCTGTCGTTTATCCATCACATCAGCTGTGTCACATCTGTTTATGACTGAGAAAAAGGACTCAATGATGATTCTTCTTCAGGCTACTAAAGGCTGGTAAACGAGCTCCCCGCCCGACATAGTGCTCACATGCTCACCCGTCAGTGCCACCGTGTGGCCACAAGAAGAAAACACAGCCAAAGGAAATGGCTTTAAATATTTCTGGACAATATCAAATAGATATTCTTGAGAAAAAAATAGTAGAGGTTTTGCTTCGGAGGCTCTCTGGTCATGTTTAACTTGACACAGAGAGTCAGTGCATGGTTAACAGCCTCACTCGTCTCTACAAGGAGAACAATATCAACCAGATAAGTATGAGTCAAAACCTTTCCCTATCTATGTCTACATTTAACAAACACTACATATATCGGCTGTATATTCACATACATGTACACATAAACTGAACCAACATGTATTGTTTTGTACTGTATATCACACATTATAAGAGTAATTATTGAATTGTTCGGTGGCCACTGCACTGTACAGTATATAGATGCCATACTTAATGCAATGTGACACCTCTCGTGTAAAATACATGCAAGTGAATTGTGTGAATAATGACCACTGTATTTCCGAATATGATGCCAACATTGTACATCATTCACTGGCTGTGCCATTAATGTGACTCACAGAGAAATGAATAGTGAAACAGAGACTATAGTGAGACAGGCTGCTGTGGTGGTCATGTTTCCACAGTGTTTGAATTATTTTATCATCGTTGTTGCCTGTGGGACTCACTCTGCAGCATTAATCGGAGCCATAAAATATTGTATATCCTTGTCTGCTCAAGCTTATCTCACTTTATTTCTTTACTAAGATCAGTGACTTGAACAAGAGCTCCAGTTTATCCGTGTTTCCAACCTGTTTATGAACATGTGACTTTTATTACTGATACTACTAGTATTACTGTAATGTATGCCCTCTGCTATCTTAACCACCCTGAAGTGCTGTGTCTGGAATGCTGCTGTGTGTTTGTGTGTGTGTGTGTGTGTGTGTGTGTGTGTGTGTGTGTGTGTGTGTGTGTGTGTGTGTGTGAGTGTGAGTGTATTTATGGTGTAACAGTTGGAAAAGAAAAGGGAAATGAGAAAAGAGAAATGAGAAGTGTTTATAATAAGTGTATTCCTTGCAAATAAGACATATTTACATGACTATCCTTTGCAAAGAATGGTGTTGTGATTGTGAGTTAAAGGGAAAAGCATGGGATTATAAGGGTTAGGGGGTATTTAATTCTTATTGTGTATGTATTGCAAAGTGTGTTTGGGAGGATAATGTATAAAAAAATATATTGGATTTTTTAAGTCTCTGTGTAAGAGGAGCAGATAAGACACTGTGAAGTTATAGGCTCAGAGATGGTTTTAATTGTGCACTGGGAATGCTGACAGACATCACTGCTTTCTGTGTGTGTGTGTGTGTGTGTGTGTGTGTGTGTGTGTGTGTGTGTGTGTGTGTTTGGACTGAAAGTGAAGTCACTGTTCTTTCACCTGACTCTGTGGCACTGCAGAGAGACGGCTGCATCACTATAACACATATAAACAAAGTGTTTAATCAAATATCCAGTGGGAATAACATGGTGAAAAAAAACTGTCTAATATCCAACTGCGGTCCAATTAATTGTCTAATTTGGTTTAGCCTAAGGTCCTAAACCAGTTTTTGTGTCAATATTTGCCATGAAAATAGTTATGGTTGGCCAGCTAATTAATTGAAGTTCAACTTCTTATGTTGAAATGATCTGTTGTCTATCGGGAGTGCCACGTTCAGAGCCGTAGCCTGGATTTTAGAAGTACTGAGTTCATGAGTTCAAGAGCTTCAACCCCCAACCCAACTCCTACCCTCTAGAAACTTAGTTCAGACGAACACAAAAGGACATTATGACAAGAGATGGTTCATGTTTTATCTTCTTCTAGGTTCAGTTATGGGTGGGTTAAGGATTTTATTTCCCTTCATGGTTTTATGCTGTTTCAAAACCCACATTATCTGGAGTAAAATTTTGTTGAGGAAATGGAAGATTATTTATTTGGCCTGCAGGTATTCAAATGAAAAAACATTCTAAAAATAGTGGGAACAGCCCACAAACATACATTTTCGATTTTGGAGGTGACACTCTCTTTACAACTTTTTTCTAAATATCCCTAAATTCCTAGAAGAAATACCAAGGACATGACCTCAGTGTCCTCAACAGTAGCTACATACACACAGCCCGCTGGGATCCTTTAGATTTAGAATAAGCAGAACTCACTGACAGGTTCCTGTTTGAACTTTAGGTTATTTTAGTTTTGGCTAAAATGAGAGGATAACCAGAGAACCCATAAGCCATAATTAAGAAGGAACCTGTATGTTCTAGTTATTCTGCATCTATGGTTCTGTCTGTCACTGATATTACACTGAGTAGGAAGAAGTTGCCTCGTAGTTGCCTGATATGTGATCAGCAACAACAATCAACAATGAATTGGAATAAGATTTCTGATCGCAAATCTGTTTCCAAGGGCAACTTCATCACAACGGGTCCTGTTATCAGCCGCAGGCGGCCAGAGTGGGGCCCATATCTTATCTTATGTTACGCTTATTATCATCATTAACATAGTAAAACATTGTGCTTGTTATGAAAAAAAAGAAAAGAGAAAGAGAGAGATATGTGTGTTTTTCTTTTTTATTTGTAACTGGCTTTACAAAACTATGCTTTAATAAATTATTGGAATTATTGTCCTATATTTCATGTTGTCTTTGTGATTTTATTTTGACAAACAAACAGTGGTTGAAAGTAACTAAGGAATATATATTGAAGCACTATGGCTCCATTTATATTTCACTTTTATGCTACTTTATACTTCCACTGCATTTCAGGGGTCAGCATTTATCTTACAGCTATATAGTTATTTTACAGATTAAAGGAACAGTTTGAGGTTATGGGAAATACCTGTAACCTATTTCCTTTCTGGCAGAGAGAACATTGATACCACTCTCAAGAATATACAGGACAATGAGAGAAGCCACCTTTGTGCAAACCTTTGACTTTACTTTGACACTAATAATACTGTTGTTTTTGTCATTTTGAATGCAGGACTTTTACTTGTAAAGGAGTATTTGTGTGTTGCTGACTTCAGTATCTAGAGTGTTTGTGCAGCAGCACACACCTTCCTCCCCTTTGTCTTCGGTGCGTAATGAGTGCGTCAGGTTTCAGCCTTCGGCTCCTTCTCGGTTCACATATCGAGTCAGCAGACAAATCTTTTCCGGTTTTTGCGGTCAAAGGGTTTTTCAGATCTTCTCAGACTAAAGTCAGAGTTATAATCTGGACTCTGTGAGATGGATTCACGGACTCTACCCGCAGTCCTCCTGCTTCTCTTCGGTTTGACGACAGCTTTCGCTCAGACTTCCGCACCTGGACAAGGTAGGAGTGAGACCAGTGAGACCAGTGAGACCAGTGACTGGTGACCGAGGAATTAATGCTGCTAAAAATAAATCACATCTCCATTTATTTTATTTATTTAGAAAATCCACTCCTGATTTAGTGAAGCCTTACTCTGGCCCTGAGTTATAATAGTATTTATCTTTTTTAGGATTGTATTGTTTAAGCTCTCCCTTGTGTCTGACACTTTCTGTTAAATGTTGGGAATAAAACAGGACATAAAGTAACTGGATTATACTTCTATTGTTGGTATTCTCTGGTTTAAGCTGCTTTATCATTACATATTTAAGAGAGACTGTGGGGTAAAGGCTATTTCAGCCAAGACAAACAGTGATATCATTGAGCCTGTTAGTTCCATATCTTTGTGTATTGTTGAAACCTCTTAGCAGGAACAATGTCTCTGTTCAGGTCACAACCCCCATCAGGTTCTGTTTCAGAGTTAAGAAATATGCAGCAAACCCACCTCAAGAGAATTCGACATTGTTTTCACTTCAATTTGACAGAAACATGGCTACAATAAGACAACCAGTCTGCTGATAATACCGTGACTGGTCTGAGGCCTGTGTTTACTGTGCTGTGTCTCCATGGAAAATGCCTCCGGAGGATTAGCAGTAGTTACAAAAACCTCACTGAGCACAGGCCTCATTTAATCTGCTTCTCATGGTGTTTTCAGATAATAAAAGAGTACTTTTGAAGCACAATGTCCGGACCTCTGATACACACCATGTTGACGGAATTCACTCTTTACCCTTTGTTGATGATTTTGGGTGTTAAAACTAATTTGCCTTTTCCCCCCCACAGCTTGTGAGTTGAAGAATGGGACAAGCTGCGAGGAATGTCTGAAAAATGTGACGGTAAATCCTGGGGGCTGATTTCCCTTTGTGTGTGTTTGCGTGTGTGTGTTTGTGTATGCATGATGGGGTGGAGGAACCATTGCCAGTGGCTCCTTCTCCACCACCACACCTGTTGGACTGGTTTGGGGAGTAACTGATCTGTCATCCATTCCCATCGTCCGTCCTCCTCCATTTTCTACTTTTTTTGGTGTGTGTGTGTGTGTGTATCCTATAATTGCCTTCAAATACCTTACCATAAATTGTTTGTTCAAAAAGCATAGAGACCATTATGTGTTTTGGTGTTTTTACAGTGCCTGTGGTGCATCAAAACCAAGTCGTGTGTAACGTATCCAGTGAAGACCATCCTTCCACCCCATGCACTCTGTCCACTCAATGACGCACGCTGGGGGATCTGCTGGAGTAAGAGAGTGCACACACACACACACACACACACACACACACACACACACAAACACAAACACACACACACACACACACAGATCTACACCGAGATTTACATATATACAATCTCAATTTTATCTACCTATAAAGATATGCATTCATGACAAAATCTTGTGGAAGAAAGGTCGGAAACTAAAGCTAATACAAAGACCTCTCTTAAAATCTCACGGCAAGAGAAACAGAATAACATAAAATAAAACAAAAGACTTCATTACACCTCGACTACAACTTCAATAAGTGCTTGTCATTGTTCATTTAAGGCATTTTGGTCAATTATTGTGCAAAAAAGTAATTATTATATAATTTGTTTTGAGTTAGCATATTGATACTTTATTTAAATGTTTCCATTTTGTGCATTCAACAAACATAATCAATGTAAAATGATATAAAATTTAAATAATTATTTATAAATTAATTACAGTACTAATCAATTCTAAAACAATAGTTGTTGATTCATTTTTTTTTCAATAAACTAATAAATCAACTAATTATTTCAGATGTTCTTTAAGACAGAGATGGCAAAAACGTTTTGAATTGTTGCCCATATAGAGTAAAATATAAGGAGTCACGGGGCCAAACAAACGTAAATGTGTAGTTTGCACTTCAAGAAAATCTGTCTTTTTAGAGCAGAAAACCCCAGTGGCCAGTCTACGAAGTGTGACAATGTTTAGTTTCATAGTGTCCTCTAACATCATACTTTTTCATCACCAAAACAGATTGCTTACAAATTAAGCAAAACTACTTCCCCTTGACTTCTGTGAGAACATATTTATTTTCCAAACATTGACATTTTTGGCTTTTCGGTTCTGCTATGTTTACCTAATCAAATGAGATAAATGATTTTATTCACTACTAATCCATGTAGATAAAGAAGTTTTTCAACATTCAATGTTTAAACTAAGAGGGAACATGTACTTTTTAGCAATGTACATCATTGAATAAAATACAATTTATTCCAAATATGCTCAGGACATATTCTATTTATTTTTTTACTCACCACGGGCCATTTATAAACAGGCAGCAGGCTGTAGTTTAGCCACCCATGCTATGATATGCATGCATACATGCAATTTATTCAATTTAAGATAAGCTCACAGAATGTATACCATGGCTACAGAAAATACTTGTTTCTGATTGGCTGGCAGATGTCTGTAGTTCCATTCTGTTCTACAGGTAACCATAGCAACACCACTTCTCACTGATAAATGGTAAACATCTTTTAGAAAAACCATTGAAGTGTATGTGATTCTCATTTTGCCAATAGTAAGTGGCCACAACGCCTCTTCCTAAACTTGAAAATGAGGACAACCTAGCATGTAATATTGCAAACATAATGCTCTGTATGGGCAATAATAGCCTTTATCAGAATATACACTAAAATGTATACAACAATATCAATATACATTTCCTGAAACAATCTGTTGCGAAACTGCTAATGGATAAAAAAACAAAACAAGAATAACAACAGGATTGCCTGTTTTTAGTTAATCCAGTAAATAGAAAGAAGCAGTGCTGCTCATTGATTTGCAACATTATATTGACCTGTAATGCCATTGCAAAGAAGTACTAAGATAGTGAAAAACAATAAAGTGCATATATATATATAAAATATACATGTATAGGGATAATAAATAGAATAAACAATAAGGGGTTAACAATACGTTATATACAGTATTAACAGTATGCACAGTGTGATATGAATATGCTAAGATATACGTATGAACAACAGTATGAACATGTGCAGCAGTTAAATGAGGCAAAATGTATAGAGCAAGTGCATTAATGGCAATAGTGAGACATTACTCACAATGGTCTAATACTGTCAAGGACATTTCAGGGTAGTAGAAGTAGCCAAATTCAAACTGTACAAGAGAATAAACGTATGAGCCTTATCAAGCACCTCAAGGTCAGACTCCAGAAAAGATTTCCTTAAACATGAACATGGAATCTCAAACAAGGAGTACTTAAACTTTTACGTCAAATAATCGCTTTTACTTCTGTAAACACTGATTTCGGGACTAGTGGACTGAGCTTCATGTCTCACATTCTAAGAATAACATTACAATCAAACAACATTACAAGTGGTTCAGGTTGCTGCGGTCAATTAAAGTCACCTTGCAATGTACATACAAAGATCAGTGGGATTAGAGTGATTATGCCAGAGAGAAAAAAAAGGAAAAAAAGAGGTAGAAGATAATTTGTCCTTGCGTTTCTTTGTCTCGGTCTGTAGTGAACTTCCAGACGTTGATAATCACCTTGGCAGTACTTGGTGGAATTCTCATCATCGCCTTCATCGTCTGCCTGTTCTGTTGCTGCAAGTGTGAGAACTTCGGGTAAGTGTTTGCGAGAATGCAACTGCATTTATATAGTACTTATATGATGACCTTCTGTATAGGAAAAGCTCAGACATTACTTATTCTGTCTTTTTCTAGCGTTTTGTCATTAAAGATGAGACATGAATAGAATAAAAGTATACACACTTACATTAACGATAACAAAGACATATTTTCAGTGTACTTAAATGAGAATATTATAAAACCACACATTTCGTGAGGAGTAAAAACGTATCTACAGTAAATGTTTTGAATTATTTAGATGTATATCAGGTTTTGTGGTTAATCTGCTTGCTGGGTTTTTGCATGTTTCTCCCTGATCCCATCTCTCTCCCTCCACCCCCTTCAATTATGTTTCTATAAATATCTATCTTACCTTCTGAGATATGCAACTGTATCTCTCCTAATTACCTTATCAACATAGCTAGCACAGAGCTACTTTAGTCTGTAAAATGGAGATGATAGTAGATCCATGGTGATTTGTAGTAGGAAAGAAGTCCGTTTGATGATATGACAGTTTTATCTGTGGTTTGTCAGTTATCAAATTTAGGCTTTAAGGTACAAATAATTGTGTTCAGGTATTATGTTTATGTTAGGTTTATTGTCCCAGATGTTTTAAGTATGGTTTTCTGTGTTTAAGTCTGAAGTATAAACTTACTGTAGGAGGAATTCCTTTGTCGCTCTGTCATGTCGTGATGCTATGTGATCATGATCGGTGTGTACTGTGAAGGGAAATTTCTGTCTAGTCGTGTGAAGATAATATGGCCACTTACTGTATATTTCCATCAGCTTTGGTGTTGTTACCTTTAGGTTTCTGAACTCAAAACACTAAATGTGTACTTTCTTGTTACCTATCTAACAATAACTATAACTTTTGTCTTGTGGTTGTGTGTGTCAGATCAAAAAGGTTCGAGGCCAAAATGGAGAAACAGGCCAATAAGACGAAAACCAAGCAGGAAGAAAGGTGAGTAAAATATGGAAAAAAATAATGTTTTGTGAACGCAACACGGTCTCAAGCCTGATCTGGTTTCTTCTTTTGTGAGTGCATCTTCATCTAGAGTGAGCTCCCCTGTGCAACAAGGTGGACTTGAATTTGCACTTCAAATTGTTAATAACGAGGTGAAACATAAAAGCAGTTCAGTCTGATATTAGGCTGCATCTTAAATGATGCACTGTTAATGCATCCGACCCCTCTCCTCACTGCCACCACCTTTTTCTTTCATCGTGAAAGATTTTTATCCCAGAGGATGAATATAAGAAGGTTTGTCCAGGACACAGAGCTTGCTCCCCCATGAACATAAAACTCACACTTCCTCCTCCATGCTGCTTTGCCCGACTGTTGTTTATTATCTGATCTACTTTGTTGTTCCCATATCAATATTTTATGCTCACAGCGCTTTCAACCAGTGTGTAACGTTTTTGTGGCTCTTGTTCAAGTGAAGCTCAGCCGTCCTCTAGATTCAGCAGAGGACGGCTGAATCTAGATTTGTTTATATTTGTCCTTAAAGTACGAATACCCAATATACAGTAGATATATTCATATAGAGATAGATACACAAAATATACTTTATATAATAGCTGAATAGCTACAGGTCCATATTTGGCTTTTATGGGTCCATGCACATCTTAGGGTGCGTTTTAACATTTCCCCTGTGTTACTGCTCTCAGATAGTCTGCTAATAGTCTGAATGTGTAAGCTGGTCTCATGTTATACAAGTTATGCGACACCTGACGCACTAGCTGCCCATGTTGCATTGTTTGTTGTGATCCAAATCAGTTCCCTTCATAGCAAACCACAAAAGAACACGTCAACCTGCTACCAAACTGTCAAAACTGGTTTGTGGTCACATGACTTGTAGGAGGGTGAAAAATATTATCAGTGTCACTCAGAAAATAATGTTTTGTCATTATAGGAGGGCAGAAATGAAACAGAGACATGACGATATCAGGACGAAATATGGTGAGTGCTCTCTCTCTTGCTGACACACTTTTTCATACACAGGTGCAGATACTAGTAAGTGCAGTTCCTAAATGCTAAATGTGGGCTTCTGAACTTTTGATGGGAGAATTCATTAAAAGCTGCGAAATTGAGAGAGATTTTTAAAGAAATAGTGAGGCGTATTGCAAAATTTCTTGCAAAAGCTTAGATGAGAAGAATTGCACCAATCTCATGTTTGTAGTAAATATGAAGCTACCAGCAGCCAGAAAGCTTACCATAGCATAGCAGAGAGACTGGAGACAGGAGGAAACCGCTAGCATGGCTCCATCTAAAGAGCACAAATTAAGACTTTATATAATGTTTGTTTAATCCTTACAAAAACCTCTGCTTGCCTAGCAACCTAACAGTGATGTTAAGTGTGTCATTTTACACTATGTTTTTTTATTTATTTATACAAACACAATATAACGCAAAGGAAGGTAAATTATTTTATCTTCAGACAGAGCCAGGCTAGATGTTTCCCCTTGTTTCCAGTGTTTGTGCTAAGCTAAGCTAACCAGCTTCTGTTGGTAGCCTTATATTTAACTGACAGTCATGAGAATGGTACCAATCCTCTTCTCTAAGTCCCAGAAAGAAAACTATATTCCTAATAATCTCACACTCTTTTTTTTTAATCAATGTATGAGTCCACTGATGTGGTATGTTTCTCCAGGTCTACGTGGGCAAAATCCATACTCCAAATTTGCATGAGAGGATTTACACCACGACCCTGCTGTTTTGCCGTGAACTCTGACCTCTCAAGCAACAGAAATCAACAACATGTCTTGTGGTTGTGAAAGTAGATGGGATCATTTATGTAAACTATAATCAAGACAATTTCAGAAAAGTGACAGTTGCTTTGTATATTTTAATAGGCAGGCTCGTCTAGCTTCCTCCCACCAATGAACAGCAATGTTGTGTTGATTGTGATGACTTAAGAGGATGTAACGAAAAGCTAGAATAGATACGTGGCAGCAGTGTTCTTTAATACTTTAATAGTCTATCCTGTGGCTTTATAGCATCAGTCTAGTTCTACTATTTATTAGGGTTAACTTTGAAGTTTAATTGTACAGAATGGAAAATAATCCAGTTTGGTTGCAGGACCATCTTTCTTTTTTTTCTGAAGTAAATCTGCAAACCTGCTTTGCTCCTGTGAGTTGCTGCTGATTTAGAATTTTTTTCTTAGAAAGTGATAACCTATTTTTGTACTTTGTGATTTCTTCTCTTGTTCTAAATGGACTCACTTTTCAAAAAATGTAGGCGTTTCTGCTCTATGTTTCACTGAAATTAATTAATCTTCACCATTGCTTCCAGAATTTATAAAGTAATCATGAAATTCTTGAATATTTAACTTGTTGATGTTAAATTTGGATGAGTTTTCCGTAATTCTACATTTGCCTGTGTATCTTGTAAATACACACAAGCCAAATAAAATACTTTGGATTAAGTATTTAATTAGTGCTGTGCTTTTATTGCTTGTGTTTTGCCTGTATTGTGATTTTATTTAAACCACAACTGCTTCCTTAAATTTTTGGGTAAATTACAATGTTATACCAACAGCATATGGGATATTTTATGTCAGAATTTATCCTGAGCATACATTTAATCTGATACATAACAAATACAATTATGATAAATCACCAGGCAATTATTCAATTTATTTTGTATAGCCCAAAATCACCTGCCTCAGAGGGCTTTGCAATCTGTACACATACGACATCTTCTATTAATGGGTTAGTGAATTTTCTAAAATATTCCACATTGGGGAATAGTTTATTTCTGAAGATGCAATTGATATTACCAAAGGAAATGAACAAATCACTATCACTGAATAAAACTGGTGACCCTTTACATATGACAATATTGTTGGCATTAATGTTTAGTTTTTTTTTTTTAAAGATATGTCTTGATATGAGTATAGACATTAAATACTTATGAGGGTTTAGGAGGAGTCAACACATTTCAATCTAGTTGATTACAATTTATAATGCGCAACTTCATATTTGATTGGATCTGTACACTACAGCTATTAAAACATATAGCAGCTGTATTGGTTATTTTAAAATACCATATTGCACAAGAGCTGCAGTGTTATGATGGAGGTATTCTACAGGGTTGTTCCACTCCGTCGGGCTTCTTTGTTATTAGCACAAGTAAGTACACAACAAATTCAAAAAGGATTCATTTAATGGTTTAAAGATATTGAAAAACTACATGGAGTCGGTTTAAAAAGGCAGTGGGCTGCCTCACTTATCACTTGGGTTTTTTGTGTTATTTGCCTCTTTAAAAGTTCCCAAAGACTTTATCTTTATTTATTTTTATTCACATCTATACAAAAACTTTAAACCAGAAAAATATATTTGTTTTGCTTTAACAAGACCTGTAAAGGCACAACTGTATTTGCACTAACATCTGTGAGGAATTCAAACCAAGTAAGTACAGATTTAAAGGAACTGTTTTAAACTTGATGTTTTATTTCTCACAGACACATATGTTTTAGATTGCACTTGGAATCCCTAACTGTGTTGTAGCAGCTCTCACCTGTAGTTAAACACGGTCAGTATTCAGTGTTGTAGCAGCTCTCACCTGTAGTTCAACACGGTCAGTATTCAGTGTTGTAGCAGCTCTCACCTGTAGTTCAGTCCAACACGGTCAGTATTCAGTGTTGTAGCAGCTCTCACCTGTAGTTAAACACGGTCAGTATTCAGTGTTGTAGCAGCTCTCACCTGTAGTTAAACACGGTCAGTATTCAGTGTTGTAGCAGCTCTCACCTGTAGTTAAACACGGTCAGTATTCAGTGTTGTAGCAGCTCTCACCTGTAGTTAAACACGGTCAGTATTCAGTGTTGTAGCAGCTCTCACCTGTGTTGTAGCAGTTTAAACACGGTCAGTATTCAGTGTTGTAGCAGCTCTCACCTGTAGTTAAACACGGTCAGTATTCAGTGTTGTAGCAGCTCTCACCTGTAGTTAAACACGGTCAGTATTCAGTGTTGACACCTGAGTTCTTCTCTCCGCGGGCTCGAGTATTTACCATCGGTGCGCGCCCCCGTTTCCGCGCTCCCGCGGTTTGCTGGTCACGTGGCTCTCCCTGCTCCAATGGAACACCTGCAACTCCGGTCCAAAGCGCGTACCCGGCAGCGGAGGAACGGAGAGACACAAGGCGGCAGAAACACACAAACTGCGCCAATTAACCGGGTTATCTGCAAACACTGCGAACAGCAAGCATGTCAGAGGAGAAGCCGAAGGTGAGACAGGCTCCGGGTGGAGGAGCCGGTGGTGGGGTAGGGTTAGGAGCACCGCTGCTCAGTGGCGTCTAAGATGGCCTGGTGTGCGTCTCTGGGAAGCGGCGCAGTGTTTGTTTCGCAAATGAATGAGTGAAAGAAGCTCTCACTGCTGTGCCTGTGCACAGAGAGACCAGCTGCTCCTGCTCCTCCTGCTCCTGCTGCTCCTCCTGCTGCTCCTCCTGCTCCTCCCGGCTGTGAGACACAGACAATCACACCAACATGCTCATTTGCGGATTTTTTCTTTGTCAAAATCGGGAGCACGTTCTGTCCGCAACGCCACGAATGTCCGCAAACAACAGCGACAAGAGAGCGCAATGGAGGAGGAGGAGAGCAACGAGGAGGAGAGCCACACAGAGACACCAAACACAGAGACACCACACACAGAGACACCAAACACAGAGACACGGCTGTGCGCCTGTTTCATTACCGCAGCAGAGCTGGTTGCACAACAAACAAACCCCGTTAGCCTCGTTAGCCTCGCTAGCTTCGTTAGCCTCGTTAGCCCCGTTAGCTTCGCTAGCCTCGTTAGCTTCGTTAGCCTCGCTAGCTTCGTTAGCCTCGCTAGCTTCGCTAGCCTCGTTAGCCTCGTTAGCTTCGTTAGCCTCGTTAGCTTCGCTAGCCTCGTTAGCTTCGCTAGCCTCGTTAGCCTCGCTAGCTTCGTTAGCTTCGTTAGCCCCGTTAGCCTCGCTAGCCGGGAGCTAAGCCCAGCAGCGGGCTTAAAGGGCTCGCTTGCCCGGAGCTAACATGCTAACGTTAGCATCTGTGACTGGAGCAAAACAAACTGCACCGGATGCGCTGCTCTGCTTAAATGCAGGTTTGTTTTGGATCAGAAACACAGAAACAGTGCAGACTCATTCAGTCAACACAGTGTTTGTGTGCGTCTTTAAATGTCTTTTACAGTTATACACGTTTAGTATTTACTTGTTTTAGTATTTTTTTACTATGTCTCTTGTTTGCACTCTGCTGCTGTAATCCTGCACATGTCCCCGCTGAGGGACTAATAAAGGATTATCTTATCTTATCTTATCTTATCTTATTCAAGGATAGAGCTCTGGTTGTTGTTGTTGTGTGTTTGTGGCATCACTGTCCTTGTAACCTGATGTGTGTTTGTCTCTGCAGGAGGGAGTAAAGACCGAGAACGATCACATCAACCTCAAGGTTGCAGGGCAAGATGGGTCTGTGGTCCAGTTCAAAATCAAAAGGCACACACCGCTCAGCAAGCTTATGAAGGCATACTGTGACCGACAGGTGAGCCTTAGTGACAGCTCTCCTCTCCAGTAACATACAGTTATTTGGGATTTGCTGGTACACCTCAGTCCGCTTTACCCTTACTTGCGCACTTTTACCTCGCTATTACTGTCCTCCAAAAAGTCCTTTCATTCATCCTCCATGTCTGTTGTTGCTTCTGCAGGGCCTCGCAATAAGGCAGATCAGGTTCAGATTTGATGGCCAGCCTATCAATGAGACGGATACACCTGCACAGGTAAGATCGTGTTCTCCATTCACCATTATATTCTCTTATATCTCACTGAAACGAGTAAAGCGTTAAAGAAGCCTGTCACTGTTGGAGAGAGTTGTTTATATTCACTGACTGGAATCTCTTTTTCTCTGCTTCTCTCAGCTGGAGATGGAAGATGAAGACACCATAGATGTTTTCCAGCAGCAGACAGGCGGGCACTGCTAAGCCCTCCCCACCTCATTGACGGCCACCCTCAGACCACGCCCTCAGCCACTTTCACTGTCCCTCCCCATCGCTCCTCTCAGCCTATTATTATTATTATTATTATTATCATTATCATTATAAATATAATAATGATAATTATTATTATTATTATATCTTCAGTTTCAAGATGTCTGTCATGGTTTTTCGTCAGGTGTATGGGGGGAGGGGGCTCCTCAGCTGTTAATGTACTGTCTCAGCCAGGACCGAACTTTTGTGCGTGTCAACAGTCTCTCCGCTGGCCAATCAGGACAACATTTCCTTCTGGCAACGCAGGCTGTGATTGGACCAACAGCACGTCACCGCTGTTCCTGGTCTGTCAGCGCTTCTCATTCGCTCTCCAGTGAAAGCTTAGTATCCAGTAGTTTGTCAAGGTTTTCATCCATCGGGGTCAAATGCAAGGCTCTGCCAGTTTTTGTCCGGGGTCACAGTCAGTGGGCATGAAAATGGTTTGAAGTGGAAGCACTATCTGAACTTAATACACACGGGCCGCCTTCCATTTCACTTCGCTTTTATGTGTTTTTTTTGTCTGACTGGTGGCTCCTGCTCTTCTGTCAAAAGGGTATTTTAATTCTGTCTGCATTTTAGATGCTTTTGCTAAAGAGTTCTGCAATGCTTTTGTATTTTTTTGATTTTTCTTTTAATAATTAACAACCAGGGAGCTTGTTGATTTTCCTGTACAGAAGTATCGGAGTGAGCATTAGATAAAAGTTGAGTTGCTTGGACCAATACTCCAAAGACCGAACTTCTGTTTCATATTTGATGTACTTGGATCACTCTAACGGCAAACTGCAAGGTCAAAACAGTCACATTTTAAGGGAGTTTGTATTTCATTGATGTTATTTGCTTCTTCTTTGATCTCTACTAATTGAGAAAGGTTGTGGGTATCCGTGGACAGACTTTTATGCGCTCATCAAGACAAATGCCTATTCAGGGGAGGGAAATTTAATTTATCCTTTGATTGAGAAGATAAGGGTCTGGCTGTGTAAGATAGTCTCTTTATGTAGAATACATTACTTTGTTTTCTGATGAAGCGGGCCAGTGGCCAGTCCCTATGGTATTCTTACAAGTCACTCTGCTTGTGGGTTTTTACATTTTGGGGTGTGAAAGTAGTGGGTGGGCTGTGGGTGGGACTGACTGGAATGATTGTTCCTCAACGCTGTTCTGGGGTCAGCTGTCTCATCTCTGTATTGTCATAGCCAATGTAGGCTGATGAGACAACTGATTTAACATGTGTTTTTGAAGAGGAGCAGATTCCAGTTGAGCAGGGATTTCAAACAACAGTCAGTATGGTTTTGTTAATGAATTTTGAAGACACTTTTCACTGCCATGTCAGCTGCCAAGCTGTTTTCTTGCGCTTAAAATTTAGACGTTTCAGGCCATTTATTCAAAAGCCTGACTGCAGTGCTGCACACGGTGAGATCCCAAGTGGTGACGAGTGTCTTCAATATTTTACAGTTCAGACTAGGATGCATGCAGTTTGTTGCATATTGGGAGGGCAGGGAGGCCAACAAATGGAGTTGGGAAAATAGTGTTCTATACCCACAGGGCCCCGTTCTCTGTACGTAGATAACAGATTTGACTTGATTTGATTGACGGCCAGACGTGAGCTTGGATGTTTCAGTTCAGTCAGGATGTCAGCTGTTAAAGTAAGAAGTCCTCGAGCTCCAATCCTGCAAAAGTGCAACTTTATTCAGAGTGAGTTGGATCATAATCCATTTAAGTTGACCAATTTGTTTATTTTCAGATGAAGCTAGCTCTCCGGAGACACTAACTGATAAGTATTGTCATCACTGAACGGGGTTTAAGAAATACATCCTAAAATACTTCAGTACAATAAAATACGCAATTATAGTCAATAAATCAAACTTATTTTGACTCGCTGTACTGCAACCTGCTGAGATATTCACCACTGTCCACTCTGGCCTCAATAAATATAAAATGACATTTAAGGACTACCATATCATAATTTCCAGTTATTAACATCAATCACAAGACGAAATAGTTTGGTACATAGATGTGCTAAGCTGAGTGATTACTCTTAAGGACATGCCTCTGCACAAGCCATTAACAAGTAACGATCCTCGTTTTTATCTTTCCTGTCTCACAAAATAAGAGCACAGCTATCAAGACAGCCTTCCACTTGCATTTGAACAACTGAGACAGAGTTCTTTTGAGCTGGCTGACGTACGAGTTAAGCCATGAAATATACGAAGAACGGGGCCCACGTCTTGTCATGTTATTTGTTTCTCTACTGATTTGTACATTATTTGTGGTCTTTTACTACTGTATACAATAAATATAGTTTGGTACTCAGATTTGCTGTTGCAAGCATCATTATTTTGTATTTGTGTATCAAGAAATTTGTCAAGAATTTAAATGTTTATCATAATGCTTCACACATATCCATAAGTTTATGGATGGATATTTAAAGGATGTTTTTAAAGAGGCAAAAATGAATGAATCTCGTTTTGTTTTTTTTCAACTTATAGGGCAAGGACTCAGAACTAACCAACTCTACATACGTTATAGCCTAAACAAGCTTACAATAAATGTTTCTTGATGTGCCTTTTAAAAAAAAAAAAGTACAATCCATAAGCCTGTTATTACTAAGAAGCCTTAGCTGAGTTTGCTGGTAAAGATTCCTGCCTGACTTCAGCCGAAACTGTGCCGTATTGGTCATGGCTGTCATCGAATTATATATATATATAGTTTTCATTTTTAACATAAGCATTGTTTTTTGAAAGGGTTGCATGTTCAAAAATGCAATTAAATCCTTTATAAAGTAATAATGACCAAAATAATGAATTAAAAGACGGTTAATTTAGTTTGTATGTGGTTGAAGACATGTTCATTCACCGTTCAGAATTTCAATGTTGGTTTCTAACGTTCAACCCAGATGAAATCATCAGGGTTGTTTTTGCAGTCTTTGGAAAGCCCCATTGGTATACACCTTTATCTCATTGCTCTTTGTGGTCCATTATGCAAGACAAGGTTTCATTTCCCACTGAGGCTCTGTCTGCTAAACATGTATGCTCAAGAACTACCGAAGGAAACTCCACATGTGCCGAAGAAAATAGACAGCTAGGTGGAGCCAGTTAACTATGATAGTATAACGTGTGTCTGGCTTGGTTTATAAAACAACCCCAACCTAACAAACTTGTACAAAAATACAAAAGCAATAAAAAATTGAAGAATGACACAAAACAAAGTTAGAATCATTAAATTGAAAGAAGCAGGCTATAAAGATGTTGGTATATTAAGTCTGATAATTATTCCAAATAACTTACAGGAAATCCTGATTAAAAACCTCATATCTCCTCTGACACACTGACTGAATAGTTACAGTCAACTCAACTGGACCAGTGATAAGACTGATAGCAGCAGTTGGTGAGTAAAACCAGGAATAAGGAAGAATGGACAATCCACAGTCACTTTATATGCAAATCAACAGGTCCTTCTGAAACTCCATGCCTGGAAGGAAGAAAGATTAATGCACGGATAGATGAAGAAGAGCACGGCAGAGTTGATATCTCGCGTCCTGATCTGTGTGCAGTCTATGCTTTTAATGCTGGCGAGAGGAAGAGAGACCAAGTGCATTTGCCTTGTAAATTTGCCGGTCAGAAGATAAGAGGATTCAGAGAGATCTGACAAAACCCGAGATGCCGACGTCTTTCCAAACACGATCTGATTATTTCATGAGTGCCTGGTAACCAACAAACCTGAGTCAAACAGACTTATCGTGATATTAAATTGTTGGGTGATCATGGATAATCAAACCTTTGTATTTAAAAGTTACCACCTGCGACCCTCTCATCACTTTGCCATTGCAGTGTTGCCTAATGTCACTGCCCTGGGACTTCATTACTCTTCCAACTAGTAATATTTGCAGAACATCCTTTTTTGATACTTTAATATCACAGCTGTTTCATGCACATACCACGGTTTCTCAGGTAATAAACAACAGGATAACAGCTAATATGATAATAGCTCTGCTCATATCCATCTATCCATTAGTGGACCAAAGGTCACATATGTTCTGCATGTGAGGTAACACACACACACACACACACATAGTGGAGCAGCTCACCCCTCTGGCAGGTCTATGTCATCAGAGACGGTTGAGGGAGGATGAGTGACGGGCTGGTCGGTGATTTGCATTGCTCTGGTGTATAAAAGGAGCTGCAGGTGCAGGATTCTCCACACAGATGAATGGATTCCTCCTCGAAGCATACAGGAATCAGAGCTCTAGGTCTTATCTTCTATTTGTGAATCTTAGGTAGCCAGTATAGCCTTTGAGGACTTTATACTGAGTTTTTTATTTGGATCTAAAAAAATGCTCACTTGGATCAATATGAAGGAAACACGGTTGTATGGTTTGTATTGTCACTTAAGATAGAGAAAAAAAGGAGCAACACACAGAGAAATATGGAGACATTTGTATCAGCTGGCAACTGAAGCAAACAGGCTTTTTGTGATGACATCGCTCATAATCGTGCACCTCCTCCTCCTGGGGTTAAGAGCCATTGACACCACCGGTGACACATGGAGACGCTGCACAGGTATCGTAGCATTTTATCCTATTTTACTTCTTTCAACCTCAGCTTTCCTCTCTATTACCTCAGCTCATTTCAACACATCTGATGTTCAGTTAATGATTATTCAGTGGATGGTTTACGGTTTCATCTAAAAACCTGGGAAACCCCTCCAGCTAAAATTCCTTTTGATAATTCCAACTGTCTGTGTCTGCTTACAGTGCAGTGGGAGTGTTTGTGTGTGCACTAGTGCGTGCAATATTAACTTAAATTAACATCCACAAACAAGTACAGACATTGGATGTGGTTAGGATTCCACAATATAAGAATATCAGGATGAACAGGGTGCATGTTTATAAAATGTCTCATCAATTTCAGAGGTATTCTCTTCTATTATTACCACTGTTGAAAGCACTTCTGTCTTTATACAACCCCTCCTAAAACCTCCTATAGCTTCACCACCACCCAGGGCTCTTTCTCACACATCAGGGACTCCAACATGCCATGTTATTAATTGATTTATTAGTTTATAGCAGTTATTCTCAACCTTTTTAATGTGTCCCCTTAAAAAAAATGCTATGCTTTTTGTTTCAAATGGTATTTATTAACCTACGAGCAGTAAAAGTACTGTTACTTTAGTAAAAGTGTCGACATGGTTGTACTACCGAATGATTATTGTGCCACATTGTCAGCGACAGCCGCAACCAGGTTGTCTGTTCGAATGTCTCAGTAACAGCTGGGGGGAATTTCTTCAAATTTGCCACAATCGTCAACTTTGACTCAAGGATGAACTGATTAGATTTCGATGGTCATGGTTCAAAGGTCAAGTTCACTTTGACCTCATGTCTGTCCTGTTCTTGTGATATTTCAGGCACACCTTGAGCCAATTTGTTCAAACGTCAAATTACACTGAAGAATGAACTGAAACGAATCTGGAGGTCAAAGGTCAAGGTTATTGTAACCAATCCTAAGTCACATTCTTGTGAAACGACTTGATGAATTTCTTCAAATTCGGCACAAACGTCCACTTGGACTCATGGTTGAACTGATAACAATTTGGGGGTCAAAGGTCACTGTGACTTCACAAAACACAGTTTTTGCCGTAACTCATATGCTAACTATGG
The DNA here is from genome assembly GCF_027596085.1 of Anoplopoma fimbria. NCBI lineage: Eukaryota > Metazoa > Chordata > Actinopteri > Perciformes > Anoplopomatidae > Anoplopoma > Anoplopoma fimbria. The sequence continues at coordinate 25,680,419 of NC_072463.1, read as the reverse complement.
CAATTTCATACAAATGTTTAACAGGATGAAATGATTAAGTGATAACATACATTTTTTATTATGGATTCATCTGCTGATTATTTTCTTGAATAATCAATTGATTGTTTGGATTGTAAAAATTAAGAAGATGGTGAGAAATGTTATTATAATAATCATTATTACTATTATTATCATTATTATTATTATTATTATTATTATTATTATTATTATTATTATTATTATTATTATTATTATTATTATTATTATCAGGCAGAGCCCAAAATGAAAAATGCACAATTATTGTCATTTAAAAGATTTTGCATGGAAAATTATCAAGACAGAATGATGATATATTTAATTGACTAACTATTTCAGCTTTACTTGTATATATTGTATTGGCATCATGTTTTATAATCTTTTCATACATTTTGTATGCAAAAATCTTGATTTGTAAAGTAACTAAGCGATCAAATAAATATAGTTCGTAAAAAGTACAATATGTCCCTTTGAATTGTAATAGAGAGAAAGTATTAAGTACAACATGAAAAGAAAATTCACAATTAAAGAACAAGTACTTTCCAAATGAATACAGTACCTGAGTAAATACACAAACATTCCCCAAATGCCTTTGAGAGTTTTTCCATTTTTTAGTGGTAAACTTTAAATACGTTTTAAAAAACTTGCAGAACAATCTGAAATTCACATAATTAGGGCAGCAGATAATCTTGGTAATTCTTTGCTATCCATTTAATCTCAGGGATTCTTTAGAGAAAAACAACTGGTTTATAGTCTAGGAATTTCTGCATAAAAAGGGCTTAAGCAATAAAACGATCTTCCTGACCTCTTTATTTGCTCATTGTCTGCAGATTTGCTCCCTCTGGATCTCTTGTCTTTTGTCCTGGAGAGGGACCCCTCCAAACTCCTAGCAGGGGTGCACATGAAGCAGGCTGGAGGGGTGAGGGGGGTGCATTTCTTAAGCCCTCATAACTCCACAAGCTTTCCCTCCTCCCAGCTGCTGGTGGACTGCGACCTGTTTCCCAAAGAATTCTCCATTGTTGTGACACTCAAAGTCACTAGCATTTCCCCAAAGGTCAGCATCCAAGTTTGTCGATAGTGAATACCAGTAGTTGAGGAAGTACTCTGTTTCTTTACTTTAGCGATAGCATCAAACCTGAGTGAGAAAATACTCTGTTACAAATGAAAGTCCTGAGTGCAAAATATTACAGTAGTACAGAAGGAATCTCAACTAAATGTACTTACAACATCTAGTAAAAGTGCTCATTACAGAGCGATGCAGAGCAGAGTATATCTTATGTAACAATGCACTGTACTTCTGTAGTATAAAAAAAACCCACTGGAAGTTTTTAAAATTCTGAGTAGTGATGTAGAAGCAGTTGCGGTGTAAAAAGTACATAATCTCCCTTTTTGAAATATGTTATTAAATTATAAAACGAGTTGCAACTAACAATATTGTTTTGATTATTGATTAATCTGTGGACTATTTTCTTGATTAAATGACGTATCTTTACAGCTCTTCAGAACTTGAGTAAATATACTTTTTGACTTTCCATCCCTTCTGAGTACAGTGTGTCTAAATGTTTTTCCCAATTGCCTTGCAGATAAATGAATACATTTTTTCCTTGATGGAGCCAGAGCAAGTAAAGAAAAGAGGAGTTGGGGAGGAGGAAGAGGAGAACGATAAAGGTTACATTTTGGAAAAGAATAAAGAGAGGACTGTCAGTGAAGAAGAACGACATGGAGGGATGGAGGAGAAGAGGAGAGTCAAGAGTAATGAAAAACCTGGACGGGTTATCCTGGGACTGAGGTTCTCCAAAAACGCCTGCACTTTCTTTTTAGAGGTCACGGAGGGGTCGTAGAGCACTGGATGTTTCGAGGTGTCCGAATGGCTGACAACCAGTGGCACACTCTGGTTTTAGGTGTTGGTAGTCAACGTGTCCGGCTCACAGTTGACTGCGGCACACCCCTGGAAATGTAAGTTCATGTTATTTTTCTTGCTGATCTCTGTCTTCTGTTCACTGGGTGGGTACACTGTCTATCTCCTACCATCCTCTCCTCCTGTTTCCTCTGAATTCCCTTGAGGGATAGTAGATCCTTCACCACAATACAATGGCACTGCTCCAATCTGCTCACACCCTGCAGCCATATCACAGTAGCCTGACAGTGTGTGATAGATGGTTTTCAGTGGAAACTGCCTCTGGCTCACAGAAGGGGAGAAATATCAGCTCCCGTATGGTGCCTTTATAATAAGATTCCTGTCTCAGTCCTAAAAACAGAAGAATGGAGGAGAGTACTTTAATTACATAGTCTTTAAATTATGTTCAACGAGAAAGAACAACTTAGCTCAGCTATGAGAAATAATTATGTCTTTTTATGGCACACAGTGTTCCCTCCAGGCCTTTCCCCTCAGATCTCAACATTCAGGGATCGGAAATCCACATTGGCAGTCGGGGGAGATGGAAAGGCTTGTATTCAGTAAGAGATATATTTCCTTATCACTAACTTTCATGAAAAACAAGCTGCTAAAACACATTATTAATAATTTTTCTCTAAAACAGTCACTTGTTTTGATACTCATCTGCTGCCCCATGCACAGGGTCTGTTGCGCCAGCTGGTTTTGGTGCCAGGTTCGGATGCCACCCATCAGATTTGCCCCTCTTCTGACCCCCAACTAGCAGTCCTGTCAGTACCATCACTTCTCTCAAACCTTCCTGTCATGGGGAGGGAGGGTCATACCGATGTGACTTCCTATGGTAACTTGCGGACGTTTTCTACAAGAATTTCCATACAGTATGATGAAAGCCATGACAATATTTGTTTTCCTGCTTCCTTGCCTTGCTGACTGTCTGCCTGTGTTTGTGTCTTGATCATGAACTCTCAGAAACAGGGGAGCGAGTGTCAGTTGGGTTGGAGCGGTCGTGCTCAGAGCTGGTACAAGGCCAGATGTGGTTCAATCCGCTCAAGAAAGGCCTTTACCTCTGCGACGGTACAGTGTGGATCACCGTGCTGGAGGGTGAGAATCCAACATCCAACCATCCGCTCAGAAGCACATTTATATTTTGTTTAAAATTGACAGAATTCTCACCTCCTTATCGAATCAGATCATAAACAACTTGACTACGTGTTGGAACACCAGGTCCTCACCACCAGCTCAGAGACACATGATGTAGAGGTATCCTTCAGCTTTCTAAAATATTAATATTTACATATATTAGTTGTGTCCATACTAGCATACTCACTGTGCTTACACTTAAGAAAAACAAAGGCACAAGTTAAAAGGCAAATATTTTGTCTTTTATAGCTATACAAAATTATTTATTTTAACAGACTTTTCTTGTGAAACAAAAGATATACATCCTTTGACAAAGGGGTCATGAGTAGAAAGGTGTCCATTCCTGAAATGTAATCTGGTCAATCTTAGTTGGTTTGGTGGATTAGATTTCTGCATAAAATGTGTGCAGCCTTGATTTTTACCATCCTGTGATTTCCTTCTTCTATACATTAAGGCTGTCCAAAAAGTTTAGGAAAACCTTTTTAAAAAAAAAAATTTTTTATCCAATCTTCAGGTGTTCCAGGTAGCTGGCGTGGGTCTGATGGCTGCGATGGCTCATAGGTCAACTTCTGGCTCAGCCGTGTATCTGTGGAGCCACACAGGTTTCCAACTCTACCAGAATATCAGCACATATGGAGCACTGGCTTGGAGACACTTTAACATGGGAAAAAAGGTATGACAGAAAGGAAGACATGGGTTATGCAACATGAATCGAAGCTGATACTCCCGGTGTTTTGTTACTTTGATCTAGATTTTTCTGGTGGTATCTAACTCTGGCGGTGGGCCAGATAAGCGGAAAGAATCACTGACTGACACTTCTGTGATTTACAAGTGGAGCAAAACAAGAAAACGGTTTGTGCAGTTCCAGACTCTGCAGACCCACTGTGCACGAGACTGGGAGGCCTTTAAAATCAACCGACAAACCTATCTCGCTGTGGCCAACCACAGACAAGGTAAAAACTAAATATCCATGAAATGACTACCTGTTTACTTCCAGAAATCTTGGCATGATGTTCACAAAATATAAACCTACCCTATTTCATCCTCTCTCTTTCTGGTTTGTCTTTCAGGTGACACTAATCACACTATAGACAGTGTGATATACAAATGGAACAGGTTAACAAAGTCTTTTGAGGTTCACCAGATGCTGCCGACCTCAGGGGCCTACGACTGGGAGTTCTTCACAGTGGGACCGTACCATTTCCTGGTGGTCGCAAATGCCTTCGATGGAGTGACCACCTCTGTAGACTCAGTCATTTACGTTTGGGTCAACGGAAGCTTCCAGGTGTTTCAGACAATTAAGGTATGTGGTGAACATAAAACGGCAAAATACATGCAGAATTTGCCTTAAAAATGCCTGAAAAGCACAAAATAAAGGGGGAATTCATAAGGTGTTTGAGTGTGGGGGTAAATTAGACATAATAGCACTTTAGTGTAGCATTTTGCAGCACAACTTTTATCTTCTCCGCAGCTGGGCTTTGATTTCCTCTGATTAGATCTGTAACTTTGAGATAAGTATGAAAAACCGTCTTGTCTGAAAGCAGAGAAGGAAGGGAACACAAACGGGGAGAGATAAAAACTGGAATGAAAGAGATATGGGGAGCAAAGAACAGGCGTGTCCATGCGGCCACAGGGCCAAAAATAAAGGTGTGCGGTTTGCCATGATTTGCTTGAGTGATAGCAGCGCTTTGGCATGTAACTCATAGTGAATCAAATAGCCACATTTGAGGAAATAGTGTTGACACATTGATAGTCCCATGAGAAATCATAAGGAGATGATTAAGGGGAACTCCACAGCTGGATGCGAGGCACCTTGGGGCAGGTGGAAATTAATCATGTAATAGCATCCAGATATGAGTGAAATTATATCATTTTGGCATTTGTTTTACATATATTACTTTATGAGCTGTTTTTCTTTCCACTTTTCTGTCTCCATGTTCTCAGCAAGCAATAGTCATAGAAGTACTCAAATCTTTTACTAAAGTAAAAACATATATGGTTTCTCCCTCATTGTCAATCTAGACGTTCTGCGCCACAGACTGGGAAATGTTTCAAATTGGAAGTAGAGTCTTCTTAGCCGTTGCCAATGGACACAGGCTCCATGGCAACGGACCAAGTCAATATGCCATCAACTCCACCATCTACGAACTGGACATGAATGGACAGCTGTTTGTCCGCTTCCAGGATATTATGACCTACAGGTACAGATATGCAAACACTTTGATATGCCAAGTGTATGTGCTTTTGACAGATTATGAAAACATTTTCTGTGTAATAACCTGTTTTTGCTGCTGCTCCAACAACTCGTCATCACCACATACATTTCCGTCTCTCCAGTGCAGTGGACTGGGAGTTCTTCAGCCTCGGGGAAGAATATTTTCTGGTTGTCGCAAACTCCTACAACGGAGAATCCTACTCTCTCAACAGCATTCTCTACAGGTACTCAACTTGTCAGCAAAACCCCTACCAGTGTGAAATAATTCATCCATTCTGAGTCCCCTCTAATTTAGTGCTGTTGTAATGTAGATCTATTTTCCTCCTGTGAGCCAGACTAGTGACACTTTTGACATTTGAGGATTCACGTGGACCTAGCTAATTTTGGGTTAAGAGCCTTTGTTAAGCAGATGCAAATACAGCTTTCATTTAATTCTTCTTCTCTGTTTGTTTTTAGGTGGCAGGGATATGAAGGATTTGTTCCTGTTCATTGGCTCCCTACGATTGGGTGCAGTGACTGGGAGTTTTTTAGCTCTAAAGGAGAATCGTATCTGATCTACTCTAGTGCAAAAGCACCGCTCTCCAAAGTGTTTAAGCTGAAAACACACTAGGCAAAAAAAAACGAGTGTACATGTAGCTTTGTTCACTCTGTTTATGTTTGTGTCTGTGTGTTCCTGTGTAAGAAAATGTTTGCAATAATATTTTAAATGTAAGTGTGTTTAAGTAAATGTGCCTTAACCACACTGTGCCTGTTCTCAATTTACAAGGTTATGATTGTGATTCTGAGTAAACATCTTAAAATATGACTGTTTTAGGCTAGAAATAAACTGTGTATGTTAAAAGGATTGAGTATTTCTTCACATGAATTATATCCTAGGTTTTCTTAAAGTTGTGAAAGAGTTGAAATTGTACCATAATAATAATAATAATAATTAAGCCTTTATTAGTCCCACAATGGGGAAATTACAATTCTCTGCATTTAACCATCCCGGAGGAGCAGTGGGCTGAAGCGCCCGGGGAGCAACTGGGGGTTAGATGTCTCGCTCAGGGACACCTCGGCATGTTGACTGTAGAGGCCGGGGTTCAAACCACCAACCTTGTGGTTACGGGACAAGCGCTCTACCTCATGTGCCACAGCCGCCCCAGTAATGTAGGGAGAGAAGAAATTACAGAAAAGATTAGTTAAATAAAATTAATAAGAATGATGTTATGTAATTAGAACATTTCAGATTTTTTGGGTTGTCGCTATTTGGTATAATGACCAACCCTGCATACATTTACCCCACAATACCAACCGTAAGCGCTACGTTAATTATTGATTTAACAAGTGTTACACAATTGTCACTTGTTCAAGACTTGTGTGGGAATATATATTTGTGTGCTGTGATTAAAGTAAATAAATATAGCTCCAGAGATTGAGGTTCTGTTAGATTTCCACTTGTTCTGTTAAAACAATTAATATTGATGATATATATTAACATTAACTGGAAAGTCACATTTTGCATGAATTATTTGTAATATAATTATAATCAAATTACAATAAACCATATTTAATATGTTCATCTGCAAAGTGATTCATGCTTTGGCTAGCCTTCAGTTCATGTGGAGCATGTAGGGTGGCAACCTTCTTATTCATTAATGTTAGACTAATAAACCTGGTTCTCTGTGTTGGTATGCATGGCCCTGAGCTAATCTCATCACTTCTTATTCATTAATGTTAGACTAATAAACCTCTGGTTCTCTGTGTTATGACTAATAAACCTCTGGTTCTCTGTGTTATGACTAATAAACCTGGTTCTGTGTTGGTATGCATGGCCCTGAGCTCATCTCATCACTTGGTAAACACCAACAACCTTAAATCATTATGTTCCCATGCTTCCTCCAGAGGACTACAAGTCCCATAAGACAAGACTAGACTTGTGTTTTTTATTGATACAATTATTGTTGCTGTAGCGATAATTATCAATAAACGATTATTGTTTTATGGCTGTCTCATAAAGCGGCAGTGAACTACATGAATAAGAAACAAACATCACTCATGATGTGTCATTGGTTATGCGTCACCCAGCGTCACACTACAAGTCCCACAATGCACCGCTCCCGCTTCCGCAGAAAGCAACATGGCTGCCTGCAGCTCAGCGGCGGAGTGTGTGTTGACGGTGTTTGTGTTGACGGTGTTAGCTCTCTGTGTTGACGGTGTCTGTGTTGACGGTGTTAGCTCTCTGTGTTGACGGTGTTAGCTCTCTGTGTTGACGGTGTTTGTGTTGACGGTGTTAGCTCTCTGTGTTGACGGTGTTTGTGTTGACGGTGTTAGCTCTCTGTGTTGACGGTGTTAGCTCTCTGTGTTGACGGTGTTAGCTCTCTGTGTTGACGGTGTTAGCTCTCTGTGTTGACGGTGTTAGCTCTCTGTGTTGACGGTGTTAGCTCTCTGTGTTGAGACGGAGGAGGAACAGCCGGTGAGGAGCTGCAGTGAGACACTGTTCCTTTAGAGACGTGGTGAGAGTTCCGGTGAGAAGAGGACATCTTCCCCTCGCAGTGGTATTGAGCTGAACATTACAGCTGGTTTATTTATTCCCTCTGAACCAGCTGCTCCTCGGTGTCGGACGGGGTTGCTTCCAGGTGTCATTTCGTTGAACGTGTTGACTCCATGTCCACTATGTTCAGCCCCGTGAAGTCTTCTTCTTCCAGAGGCAGCCCGGACAACAGAGAGCTCGGCAAGACCAAGATGAGATAGCAGCCACACACAGACCCACAGGTTTACTGAGCAGACACAGAACACACAGTAAACCTCACACAGCATGTTTGGGAATCTGTTCGAGGAGGAGGAGGAGGAAGGCTGCTCCTCCTCCTCCTCCTCCTCCAGGGTCAGAGCTGCAGCCGGGGGAGACGAGCCTCCTCCACCCCGGGGAAGAAGCAAGCTGTGCGGCATAAAGAACCAAGGGGGCACCTGCTACCTGAACTCTCTGCTCCAGAGCCTGCTGTTCACCCCGGAGTTCAGAGGTAAGACACCTTACACATGGAGGAGATGGAGCAGGAAGGTGGAGTACACAACCAGAGGAGTAGTTCTCCAATCAGAGGGTCGGTGGTTCGATACCCGGCAGTCGATGTGTCCTTGGGCAAGACACTTAACCCCAAGTTGCTCCTGAAGGCCATCGGTGTGGACTGATGATGAATGTTAGTTAGAGTCTGATGGTGGCACCTTGATGGTAGCCTGTCATCAGTGTGTGAATGGGTGAATGATATGTAACATACTACTGACTGTAAGTCGCTTTGGAGAAAAGCATCTGCTAAATGACTCTAATGTAATGTAATGTAATGTAATGTAATGTGTGTGTCTATCAACAGAGGAGCTGTTCAGTTTGGGAGAAGCAGAATTAGGATGTCTGGAAGACAAAGACAAACCAGGGGCCAAAGTAAGTTGCAAAGTGCTTTTAGCTGTTGCAACAGATGTAATGTCTTTGTGTACATGTGAAGTGTAACATGGTTTCACTTTCCGTCTCCCCAGGTCAGAGTGATCCCACTGGAGTTGCAAAAACTGTTTGCCGGACTGCTGTTGGTGGACCAGCAGAGCGCCTCCACCGCAGACCTCACCAACAGTTTTGGCTGGAACAGCAGCGAGGTCTGTTTCCATTATCTTTGTCAGTGGAAAGGAAAGAGAGAGGCTCGGGTTACACTTCTTATTTCACTGATTGATTTTCCTTCCAGTCTGAAAGACAGACTCACAACATTTGCCGCATGACATGCATAACCACCTTTTCCCGGTCAAGACTGTATATACCATCATGGTATTAAACTGGATCTAGAGCTGATAGAAAGCTGATAAAGGCTAGTCAAAAAAAGAAGAAGCGGAGAATCATCCTTGTTAGTCTTTGCAAGTCTTTTTGTGTTTCAGTGAAATGGATTGTTTTTGTACTGTTATTGGAGAAAACAATCTTTCAGGGTTCTCACGTGTCCTGGAAAACCTGAACAATAGACACATTTTCCAGTCATAGAAAAGCCATGGAAAATGAGAGAAAAGGTGAAATGTCCTGGAAAATGATTTCAACATTCTCACATTTTTCTTTAGCAGATAATTAACTGCAAGCCTATCTATCAGAGCTTTCAAAAAAACCATTGCCATCCGAAAAGGCTATATATGTTCAGGATCGTATTGACGTTCAAATGGTAGATAATGTATGAGAGTATTTTGAATAGTGTTGTTGAAACACTGAACACACCCCCAAGTCATATTGCGGGGTAAGACATGCAGGTTAATACTGAAGTGCCTGAAACACATGAAATTATCCTTCAAATGTTAGTATTGGTCACTGCTGGCTGTGGTAGTTTTCATTATAACATTGTTTTATGATCATCCATCCATCCATCCATTTTCCGTAACCTGCTTATCCAGTTAAGGGTCGCAGGGGTGCTGGAGCCGATCTCAGCTGTCAATGGGCGAAGGCAGGGTTCACCTGGACAGGGTTCACCTGGACAGGGTTCACCTGGACGGGGTTCACCTGGACGGGGTTCACCTGGACGGGGTTCACCTGGACAGGTCGCCAGTCTGTCACAGGGCTGACATATAGAGACAGACAACCATTCACACTCACATCCACACCTACGGGCAGTTTAGAGTCTTCAATGCACCTAAGCTGCATGTCTTTGGACTGTGGGAGGAAGCCGGAGAACCCGGAGAGAACCCACGCTGACACAGGGAGAACATGCAAACTCCACACAGAAGGTTGTCCAGCCCGGGAATTGAACCCTGGCTGTGAGGCGACAGTGCTAACCACTACACCACCGTGCAGCCTGTTTTATGATCAATTTGTCATAATTTCTAAGCACATTAGAGATGATTTCATAGATAAGTTATAGCAATAGACTACATGTATTTCAAATATTAAAAAGAGAGGAACATATCAGTTTATGGCTCGATCCCTGTCTATCATACCAGCTGGATCATCACTGAAAATGTCCCGGAAAACAATCTCTAGAGAAGAGTGGGAACCCTATCTATAATAAGTGCAATATACTGTAATACTATTAGTTCATATAATGGAACTGGGACACAGCTGATGTCTTTTTGTCCCTAACTTGAACCTTCTTGTGTTTTGTTTCTCTCAGGGAACCAATCAGCATGATGTGCAGGAGCTGAACAGGATTCTATTCAGTGCATTGGAGCACTCTCTAGTGGGCACCACTGGAAGTACATTTATCCACCAGCTGTATCATGGGACCATTGTCAACAGCATTGTTTGCAAAGAGTGTGGGAACATCAGCCAGAGACAGGTGTGTCCACATGTACAGGGTTTCTCCGCCTCTTTGACGTGGCTCCATTTATGAAGTTATTTTTCTGTCTATTAGATACTATTGGAAATGTTTTTTTTTTTAATATGACTCCGTAAGATTTAGACATTATGGGAGATATCCTAGTGGAATATATCTTGAGACTCAAAGCTAAGACAAAGATAACTAATTAAACTGTTCTGTTTTTTGGGCCTTCTTTAGGAGGACTTCCTGGACCTGACGGTGTGTGTTAGTGGTGTGTTTGGTCTGGAAGAGGCTTTGTGGAACATGTTTGTGGAGGAAGAGTTTTTTGAGGGCAACAACCTGTACCGCTGTGCAAAGTGTGACAGGCTGGTCACTGCTGCCAAGGTCAGTGCCAGCTTTCAGACTGTCAACACAACAACAAAGGTTAAAGTACAGTGAACCTTAAGAGATGTTAAAACTCTCCTTTCTCTTGATTATTATTATTTTTTTTGGTTCACATCAAAAATATTGCATGTTTGTGCTGTTTCTCACCTTCCTTTCCTTTACTTATTTTGCTTTTTTTCAGTCTGCCAAGCTGAAGAAGCTTCCTCCATTCATGACCATGTCCTTGCTGAGATTCAGCTTTGACTTTGCCAAATGTGAGCGATACAAGGAGACGGGACGCTACAGTTTTCCCTTAACCATCAACCTACGGCCATTTTGTGAGGAGGTACCTGTCAGATTTAAATATCACTTTTTTGATCGGGCACATTAAATATCACTTTTCTTAATTGTTGTTATTTTTGTTCTATTTTCTTGGCTCTCGATCTTACTCTTAACATCATCCAGGAAGGCTTTCATACACTAAGATGTCTTGATAAGTTGACTTTTATGTCTTCCTTCCCTACAGACTGATGCAGAGGACTCTGATTACTCCTACGAGCTGTTCTCTGTCATCATCCATAAAGGAGGCTGCTATGGTGGCCATTACCATGTTTATATCAGGGACATTGATCAGCTTGGCCAATGGGAGCCAACGGTGAGAAAAGCAGAAGAGCAAACAGGAGGATATAAAAGATAAAAATAAATATAAATTACACCCTTTTTGAAAATTAAATATAAGCAGTCATTAGTTTTACTCACGTTTTTAATGAGATGTCAGTAGTGGCTAATGATTCATTGCTAATTCACCATAAAAGTACTGTTAAAAACAGCTAACTGCTAATACTTAGAATGGTAGACTTTTTTTGGGACGTGCATTGCTGTCAGCATGTAAGAAATTATCACAAACTGCAAGCTTTTGAAAGTGCGCATTAGGAAAGGCATCATCTCTGTGTATTCTTGTCAGGAGGAGGAATGCAAACCCAAGACTCAGAAGAAAGTCAAAGAGGAAGTCAAGCAAATGTGCGCACCAAAAATACAAGAAGATGACCCTTTATCTGTCCTCACTGCCATTATTGCCCAGGTATAGCGATCACTTCTTTAGTCTGAATTCTGTGTGGTTTATAGTTCTCTCTTTCTTGACTCAGTGGGACAGCCAGTTAATTAATTAGGTGCTGTTCATATCTTGTCCACTAGGAGCCATCAAAGAGTGTCCTGTCAGACCAGTTGGGACAGAAAATCCTGGATAAGATTGGCTCTTCCTGGAGCAAAAAGTTCAGAAAGCATTATGGCCCCATAGGAAAGGTATTTTTGGTTTTTATGATATTCCTATGTTTTATTTAAATCGTTAATGATTTCTGGTGTTCTTTGGGCTTCATACCATCATTTGTCTTATATCAGAACATTGTTTCAGTTTGTTTCCAGAGCAATTTCTTAACTTTTTTTCTCTTCTGGTGTAGTTCCTGCAGTCCCACAATGATGTTTTCATATTGTTGTCTAATGGTACTCGAGTGGCACTGAAGGCAAACCCGCCAAGCCCTGTGGCTGAAACCCCCAGCCCAGCAGAGGAGACGACTAACTCTGATCCGTCAACACCTTCAGAGCCAGGAGCTGCTGAACAACAGCCAGAACTAGAACAGAAGCTAGAGCCTGAAAAAATGGTATTAAAGCAAAAGTAACATTTTTCTCATGAATGTAGTTCTGAAATGACATTGTGAAGACTTTTAAAGCAAAAAAAATACACCTACTTATTCAGTTTTTTGTCTATGTTCCTGGTGGACACTACTTGTGATTACTTTGATGACTGTTTCTCAGTGTTTCTTCCTGTCTGTCAGCAGGGTAGCCACTGGTTTGACCTTAACGACTCCACGGTGACCTCCATCAGGGAGTCTGACATAGAGAAGCAGTTCCAGGGGAAAGAGAGCGCATACATGCTGTTCTACAGAAAAACACAGCTGCAGAGGCCCAGTGAAGGTAATGGACACCAGATTTTTCATTTTAGAAAATAAGAGCAAAGAACTTGTTTCAATGAAAGAACAAATGTGTTCATCTTTGGTTTAATATATAGCATTTATTAATAGTTTTGCCATCAAGTACACAGCATATGCAGTAATTAGACGACTAATATGTATCAAATGTGTTTCCTCATCTGCAGCTCTGAACAATCCCCAATATAAAATTCCTCCTAACCTCATCCAGATTGCTCAGGAAGAGAACGTCAAAATGCAGAAAATGCGGTACAAAAACACACATATTACATGATTATCACGTAGGTAGATTCTGACAGTTCTTGTTTTACGAGTGTGACATTTCAGTGGCAGCTCAAATGACTTAATCTGTGAAGATCAAAAACCCAGAAATTGAAGAAAGTTATATTAAAATAGATATTAATCCTTATTGTTTCTCTTACAGCGAGGAGCTTGAGGCCACGAATAACACTGTGGAGCTGCGTCTCCATCTGGCACCCTCTTACAGGCTAGAATATGGAGCCCTGCAAACAATGAGCAAAGAGCAGAACGGGAGCACCACTCTGAGTTTTGACCGCAGAAAGACTGTAGGAGATCTGCGATTAGCTATTTATCAGGTAACTTCATTAAAAAAAAAAAAAGACTAGCTATTGCGTTTTTAAAAAGCCTAAAAGAATGATGGGAATAATCTCTGTCTTGTGCATCTGTTTATATAGGAACAGGAACTCTGGGAAGGGGATATGGCTCTGACTGTGGCCAGGAGTCTTCCTGCAGGTCTACACCTCTACAATACTTTAACAGGTGAGACAATGAAATGCAAAAAACTTCAAGAGGGTAGAAGGCATTTTGAGTTTCTAACAAAATTATGGGTGTGGTTGTCTTTGCAGACGACAGTGTCTCCCTGTATAGTGCAGGCATTCGTACAAACTCTGACCTGTTTGTGTGGAACGGCAGAGAGGTGAGTACAACACATTCTGTGATCACAACATGTGTTTAAGGGTAACTCTGCTCACTTGACAAGATCCCAAGTGTCTGACTTGTGTGCTGTTTTTTTACTTTTAAGGTGTGTGGTGCAACTCTCCTAACTGGAGCCGAGTGGGAACCAGTGCTGCTGAATGTAGTCCGTCCCAATTTTGGGGATGATGGGGATCAGGCGGAGGGGGATGGGCTGGAGTGTGAGGAGGGAAGAGGAAGTTCTGAAAATGGGGGGCCAGGGCTTAAAAGGGAGGCCAGAGGGTTTGCAGGTGCTTCGACCCTCGGGGAGGTGAGGACGGCACTAGGGGAGCCTAAGGAGAGTCTGCTGTGCCAGGAGCATAAGGGAGGAAAGAGGGGAGACCAGGGGGCAGGAGAGGGAGGAGGGGCAAGTGGATGGAGGGTTTTCCCCCCCGATGATATGCAGCGGACGCTCAAGGAGCTATCGCTGAAAGACGGAGACGCGCTCTTGGTGCTGGAGCCACAGTCCTTCGACAGCAGGTACAATCCTCTGCCATGTGTGTATGTGTTGTTTTCTTTCTGTGTGTGTTTAACTAATGTCTTCTTAACTTTGCTAGCATGTTTGCTCTAAACGGAGACGTTGTCACTGTGACTACACCGTCGGACTGCCGCTGGCTCCAGGTGGAGTTTCGACCACATGGAGGAGAAGGAGGAGAAGGGGATAAGGAAGAGGAGATGAGGAAGATCAAAGTTCCAGCTACAGGAAATATGGTCATTAAGTTTTGTATTTTTTGCCCTATCTGGTTGGACTCTTTATCCCTCCATTTAAGCATCACATTGTTCTTTCTTACATAATTAAGATTTTTAATGCTTTTTTTTCTTACAGCTGCTAAGTGAGGTAAAACAGAGGGCCATAGAGGAGCTGCAGCTAGAGGAGCAACCCCCAGGCAAGATGCTCAGTGTCACATAACCCTATCTGCAAGAGAGTTCTTGGTTACCCCCCCCCAACCTCACCTCGATGTAGTACATGTAGATGCCTGAAGTCCAACTTAGTATTTGTTTCTTTAACTCAGCAACACATTTGCATACCTCAAGTACAATTTAATCAAACCAATCTATTTTATATGTATTAAATATGCTCTAATATTTACAAGTTAACATAGTCAAATTAATAAAAAAGTAACAGCTTTCATAAGATGGCCTTTTTAGAGTGTCTTGGATTTTTGGATGATGAAGTAAACAGTAAATATCATAAAAATGTATAATCACAGGCCATTAAACTGGAACACTACTTTAGGTTTGGCTATTGTCAAATTTGTATTCATATACAGTGGGGCAAAAAAGTATTTAGTCAGCCACCAATTGTGCAAGTTCTCCCACTTAAAAAGATGAGAGAGGCCTGTAATTCATCAATTCAATTCAATTCAGTTTATTTTGTATAGCCCAGAATCACAAATTACAAATTTGCCTCAGAGGGCTTTACAATCTGTGCACATGCATCATAGGTACACTTCAACTATGAGAGACAGAATGAGAAAAAAAATTCCTGACAATCACATTGTCTGATTTTTAAAGAATATATTTGCAAATTATGGTGGAAAATAAGTATTTGGTCAATAACAAAAGTTCATCTCAATACTTTGTTATATACCCTTTGTTGGCAATGACAGAGGTCAAACGTTTCCTGTAAGTCTTCACAAGCTTTTCACACACTGTTGCTGGTATTTTGGCCCATTCCTCCATGCAGACCTCCTCTAGAGCAGTGATGTTTTGGGGCTGTCGCTGGGCAACACGGACTTTCAACTCCCTCCACTCCTTGGTTGCCCGGGCAGTGTGTTTGGGATCATTGTCATGCTGAAAGACCCAGCCACGTTTCATCTTCAATGCCCTTGCTGATGGAAGGAGGTTTTCACTCAAAATCTCCCGATACATGGCCCCATTCATTCTTTCCTTTACACGGATCAGTCGTCCTGGTCCCCTTGCAGAAAAACAGCCCCAAAGCATGATGTTTCCACCCCCATGCTTCACAGTAGGTATGGTGTTCTTTGGATGCAACTCGGCATTCTTTCTCCTCCAAACACCACGAGTTGAGTTTTTACCAAAAAGTTCTATTTTGGTTTCATCTGACCATATGACATTCTCCCATCCTCTTCTGGATCATCCAAATGCTCTCCAGCAACCTTCAGACGGGCCTGGACATGTACTGGCTTAAGCAGGGGGACACGTCTGGCACTGCAGGATCTGAGTCCCTGGCGGCGTAGTGTGTTACTGATGGTAGCCTTTGTTACTTTGGTCCCAGCTCTCTGCAGGTCATTCACTAGGTCCCCCCGTGTGGTTCTGGGATTTTTGTTCACCGTTCTTGTGATCATTTTGGCCCCACGGGGTGAGATCTTGCGTGGAGCCCCAGATCGAAGGAGATTATCAGTGGTCTTGTATGTCTTCCATTTTCTAATAATTGCTCCCACAGTTGATTTCTTCACACCAAGCTGCTTACCGATTGCAGATTCAGTCTTCCCAGCCTGGTGCAGGTCTACAATTTTGTTTCTGGTGTCCTTTGACAGCTCTTTGGTCTTGGCCATAGTGGAGTTTGGAGTGTGACTGTTTGAGGTTGTGGACAGGCGTCTTTTATACCCGGGCAACGAAGGAGTGGCTTCGTAAGAAGCATTTCAAGGTCCTGGAGTGGCCTAGCCAGTCTCCAGATCTCAACCCCATAGAAAATCTGTGGAGGGAGTTGGAAGTCCGTGTTGCCCAGCGACAGCCCCAAAACATCACTGCTCTAGAGGAGGTCTGCATGGAGGAATGGGCCAAAATACCAGCAACAGTGTGTGAAAAGCTTGTGAAGACTTACAGAAAACGTTTGACCTCTGTCATTGCCAACAAAGGGTATATAACAAAGTATTGAGATGAACTTTTGTTATTGACCAAATACTTATTTTCCACCATAATTTGCAAATATATTCTTTAAAAATCAGACAATGTGATTTTCAGGATTTTTTTTTTCTCATTTTGTCTCTCATAGTTTAGGTATACCTATGATGAAAATTACAGGCCTCTCTCATCTTTTTAAGTGGGAGAACTTGCACAATTGGTGGCTGACTAAATACTTTTTTGCCCCACTGTATGTATGCCTAAAACTGGACCAAAGGATTTGAGTTTTAACAGGGTTAATGGAAGACCTTGATAAATGATAACTATAAAATGTCCTTGAGTTTGAATTCTTCTTTTGATTTAGTATGATTTAATACTTAAATCGCCTGTTGTTGTTTTTGTTTTTTTTCTCACTGACCAGGTGCTCAGTACTGTCTGAGACATGTGGACTGCACAGGGAAACTCCTTCCTCCAGGTAACGTGTCATTTAATAATTTAAGTGGTGCAGATATCTGAGAGCTGGAAATTCCCCTCATTTTCAGAAAATATTAAGAGAGGCATTCCTTTACACTGCCCCCCATAAAATGTTTAAAGGGTACTCCCCCTGCTTGTAATTTTTCTTCTCATCATCTGTATTTGAAGTTTTAGTACACATTTACTAAGTGAACTTGTTTTTTTCTTACCCTGGTTTACTTGACAGTGTGTGAGGAGTTGAGTGTTCGGGATGCAGGGGTGCGACTCATGACCACACTGACTCTCTGTCCGGGAAATGCCCCCAAGGCATCACAGGTGTGTCTTTTATTTGAAACCTTCAGTAAACCCTTTGTACATGCAGCTGCACAGGTGAATGTTACCGAACCTTTAAGTACCAGTAAACCTATCCTATCCTACAGTGTAAAACAAAACGAGAGGAAAAGTTACGAGCGTTTTAAAGTGCTTGATTGATGTTGTTGATGTGAGATTTTCTCTTTGCTTTGCAGCTTTTCTTACACTTCTCTGTGGGCACAGCGCCCTCTGCTGGCATGGAGATGGACATAATGGTGGAGAAAACGTGTACTGTCAAAGAGGTGCAGAAACTTAATCTGTTAAACTAAATGTTCTTCGGTTACATGTTTGTCTACTTTTTAAAATATTTATATTTTTATATTTTCAGTGTCTAAAGGCAATGCTGGATGCTGTTGGACTTGATGGTAAAACTACATCAATAAATTCTGCTGTTTTGTACTGTATTTAACTCGCATGTAATGCATGTAGACTCAGCTTTTGTGCATGAGTGTTGCTATTCACCAATATTGCTGCTACTACTGATTTTGTAAAACTGTCATCAAACTGATTATTCACAATTGCACTTTGGAGCAATATCTGGTTGTTAATGTCATTGAAATGTGTGTTTGCAGGCACCTGTTGGCACTTAAGAAAGCTTGATTGGTGTGAGGAGGTTGGAGAGCCAATAATGGATGAGGTGAGTGGCAGATTGTAGTTTGCACAATATGTATATATTTTCCTTCTTTAACCCTGCTTATTGGTTGTACATTCTACTTGCATTGTTATTGATAATGAGCATCAGGCTAAATTAATAGAAGAAAAACAAAACGACTCACATGACACCAACACTTATAATAAATAAATAATTTGGAAGAAATATGTGTATAGTGTCCCATTTTAAAACCATCAACCTGTTTTTCTCAGGATGCTTCTCTGTCAGAGCTGAAGATAAACAATGGAGAGACATTAGTCGTCACAGAAGGACAACTTCCTCCGAAGGTACTATAATGTTTTCATTGTGTCTTGAGATTCATATAATATAACTCTACCTCTCTCTTTAGCCTTTGTTGTCTCTTTTTTTCTGTCAGGGGTTCCTCAAGCTATCTGTGTGGCTGTGCCTGGACCCCAGAAACCACTCAGCAGTTTCCATGGATTGTAATCACACTGACAACGGACACACGGAGGTTCTGACTGCAGGAGACTCACCTCCTCTGTGTGCCGGCAACATGGAGGGACTGAGAAGTGCAGGACGGGTGGAGATTTCAGATGAAGCTACCCTGGAGGATCTCAAAACTCAGGTATGAAGGTTATGTGTATATTTAAAACAGGAGTTGATGGTCATATATATTAGTGAGATAATCCTCAAAGACTCCAAATTAATTATCTTGGATTTTATTGGATTTCAGTCCTCTTGACTTAGGACCCAGAGAGCTGCCCTTTTCCAGTCCTACCAGTTAGTTATGAGGCCAGAAGAGTAATACTCATTGTATTTGCATTTTTCCAGCTGTGGGGTACTATTAAGTTTTAGGAGTACAACTAAACACATGTAAAGGAAGCTGTTTTTCTTTTTATAGAAGATTTGTAAGTCAGGCCATGCAAAGTGTAAGTGTATGTGATCTGTATGCTTCTTTCTAACCATAATGCGAATGACTTGCTCTACTTCATTGTCTGTTTCTTTGTCAGGTGTTGACACTGCCTGCCCTTCAGGAGGTGTGTGTGCCAACCACTGCATTCATGCGTGTGTGGCAGCTTGAGGGACGGAGGCTGGCACGTATTCTCAGAGGACACCAGCTCACATTAAAGTATGGACAATGTTACAGCATGGCCAACAGAATTTTTTTTTTTTTTTTAATTATAAACCAAATGCAAAGTTTTGAGTCATTGCTTGTTTACATGATTCACATTTTCAGTTTGGTTTCCTTCTGATCAGGAAATTGAAGCTGTCCAGTGGAACAGACCTTTATGTGCAACAGCTACTAAAGGAAGAAGATCTTGGGTAAAGTTTGGGCTGTCACCAGTTTTCTTCTTTATAATGTCATGTAGTGTCCTTTCTTTTTCAATGAGTACATTTCCATTATTTCAAGGTTAGTTAAATTCTTTATGTCCTGTTCTAAGTCCTAAAGATGTGATGCTGAATGTTAAAATGGGAGTCCCAGGGGAGAGGGGTTTCTACCCTCCAGAGGAGCTGGTTTGGGATGCAACCCGTGACTCTTCTCCTCGCTCTCTACGCACTTGTCTGGCTGCACACTACGGCCTCTCCCCTGACTCTCTGCTGATGGCCAAACACCAGCCGGACAAACACACCTGGGAGGAAATCTCAAACTGGGTGAGATGAGTCATTTCTTGAGGAGAAACCTGTTTTCTGTGTTTGGTGCAATCTGTATGTGTACTAGCAGTCTCTTGCTCAATAGAAAAGTTGGTAAAGGGTAAAGCTTCAGAGTGTATGGGGAGAAATGGTGACTCCATGTAATGTAGCAAAGAGTAACTACAATCGGAGAGTCAACCTTTTGTCATTCAGTTTATCAGGATCTTGAGAGCTTTTCTATTCATAAGCAAAGAAAGTATCCGTAAATCACAGTATTCTTGTATGTGTTGCTAATTCATTGTCACGTTATCAGTGAATAATATGTCTTACGCCTTCTACGTTCAGAGTCAGCAGGTTTCCAAAAAGAAAAAGAAGAGGAAGGCCGAATCACTACTGGGAGCACCATTTCACCTCAAAGATGGCGACACAATCGGCATCAAGGTATTTTAAAAAACAATGTTTTAAACAATGAGTCTGTTTGGTTTGAGAAACACTAAATCCATTTTTGATATTTTTTCCAGAATCTTTTGATTGATAACAACAGGGACTTCCTCACTCTGGAGGATGAGCAGGGCCAGCAGAGGCTCAGGGAGCAAGCAGAGCAATGCAGGAAAGGGTGGGACTGTATTTTGACTCATGCAGCTGCAAGAAAAATGCTTGTTACTTTGTGTAACAGTTGTGATCATGGCCATGTTGATATTATTTATTAAACTGACTGCAGAGTACAGGAAACAATCTTAACCTTTTATGGCATTTAATATTTGGCAATCTCCGTGTAACTAAAGTGATAGTCCTGTAATGCCCCAACACTGTGTCAATAAATTCAGATTATGCTTTATGTTGTTCAACTTTTAGCCAAAGTCCTTTGTTTATTTGTTTTACCCTTGCTTCTTTTCAGAGGGCAGGTTGCAGGCTCTGACGGTGTTGGGCCACAAAAGAAGACTGGACCGACGAAATCCAGGAAACCAGAGGTAGCGCTATCCATCAACGTTGGGGTGTTCAGATAGCACTTGGCTCCCATCAAACCTACCTATAAAACTTCATGCAGATGCCACGATGCAATTGGGACAATCCACTTGACGTCAGTCTTATGCCCCTTTTTCTTTACTGTATTTCTCCACAAATCTTTCAAAACTGACTTTGATGAGCTGTTTTGTAGCAATGGACAGTAATTCACATTATTTCTATACAATATAACTGGATTTCTTGTAAGATGCCTCATGTTTGTCTTGCTTCCTCTCTCTGCAAGCTTTCCAAATTACAACAGCAACTTATGCCCTTTTATTTATTTAAATTTCAGTTTTATTATTCACGAAATATTTGAAGAGTTTGACCTCCAGAAAATGTTAGCTGCATAGATCAGTAGCTAAGAGAAGCAGAAAGAACTGTTCTACTCTAAGTGTTTTTTGGGCTATTACAGGCTGACGGTTCTATAAACATGCTTGTGCAAACTGGAGTTTCTTTCTTATATACAGTTTTGTATAAACTATAGCAATCAGGGTGATTGCATACTTGTTGCCAACCGCTAGAGGCTAGACAGTTTTCATATGTTGATACGTTTTTCAGTACAACAAGCCATTAATCGAAGTAAATTGGTAACCATTAGTTCTTGTTGTTGCTCATAAGGTGTTTTAAGTGATGCTCATTTTTATGATAATCCTGTCACTGTGCGCCAAGAACAAAAACATTTATCCGGATCATAGGCTTGTTTTAGGTTGATAAAAGAGAGGAGAGATAGGCCTTAATGTGGAGAAGCCTCGCTGCAGCTCTGTCCTCCCTACCTCACTCTCTACCTCTCTAATTCTACCTCTGCTGCCCTGTTTGATTACACACACCCAAGTTCCTGCTGTTATTCATAAGGAAATATTTTAACCTAAAAAAACCTGCTCTGTTGGTTAACTGCGGATATAAAAAGTATTTCAGAAACTCAAAGTTTGATCATTTGGCTCTGTACATTTTCCACTTAAGATGTGACACGACACATCAACTGTTAAAATGTAGATTGTCTGCTTTTCTTTGCTTCTACTCATATTCTCTAAATGGTTAAAGAACTTTATTGACGTCTATATGGCGCGATCCACCCTCTTTATTACTGACAACTAAAGCAGACGGTCTTCACTTTGACCTCAATCTATTCATTTCATATTTAAAGAAATAACATAATCAAACTGAATTTGCTGCTTTAGAAATATACTGTAAAACATTCAAATCATATCTGCCACTATTCTCTTTGATTTAAATATTCCAGTGTTTTCATTGTGGAACATTTATGGTTCATTTGCATGCATGATATGTGAACTTCAGGGAAGTTAAAAAGAATCCTTATAGATGATTTATTTGAAAGGGTAACAAAATAATTTTATTACTGTATGAAGTGGGATATTTTTCTTACTCTTGTTTCATTTATACATCTAGCCTTGATCAGTGCATTTTTGACAATATACTCAGCAATAGTGAGATTGAAAGATTGAATTTTGTTTATTAAGTAGTGTTATTAGATATGTTTTTGGTGTTAATGATTATACTGTATTATTACAGTAGGCATCGGTTTGTATACATGTCAGATTGCATCTGTGGGAAATACTTTATCAACAATAAAGTTTGCTGCTGATGAATCACTGTTGCTTTTCTCCTGAATGAGCCTCATGGCTCTCTGAAAGGGAATGTCGCTTTGGTACAGACCTTCATGGTTGCTTATCATGAATCCTAATGACTGGTGAACCTGCTTTTTTAAAATAAATTTAGCTCCATGTGGTTGACATTTGGGCTTTTTAATCATCATATTGCTAAAAGGAAAGTTTATATTCTAAGAAATTTAGAGGAACACAAAATGATCCTATTGGAAAAGGTGAGACTATTTTAAGGATTTCTTTTATTTTTATCTTTGTAATCATAACTTTGGTAATCTCTTAACTTTTTCCTTAGTACCATTATCAGGTCTTAACATGTCCAATTATTTTTCCAAGTCATGACATTTTTATCAGCCTCAGCTTTATGTATTTATTTAAGTTGTGTTTAGCACTAATCTGCAAATGTCAGCAAGCCTCTGAACTGCAGATGATGAACATGTTAAACATTACACGTGTTATAACTGTGTATATATAATAAATGTAATAAATGTGTTTAGTACAGCCTCAGCAAGGTGTAGAACAATAACTGTATTCCTATGAGAGGATACCATGATAATATTAGAAAATTCGATATATATATATATATATATATATATATATAAAAAAAAGGTTTCCAGTATTTATCTATGTCCTAACGCTAATGGACATTGTGTGTATATATATATTCATGTTTATCACGGAATTTACAATCACAGCCAATCACAGCCCACGAAGCGTCTGGAACATCCAATCAGATTCCCCGCTGCCGCTCCAGTCCCCGCCCACTGCTCCAGTATTAATGTGGCATGCAGACGAGCTGCAGAGGCCGACCTTTTGGAGCTGAACTGGACCTGTTGGTGCTGAACTGGACCTGTTGGTGCTGAACTGGACCTGTTGGTGCTGAACTGGACCTGTTGACTGAACTGGACCTGTTGCTGCTGAACTGGACCAGCAGCATCTGCAAAAATGGTTGATGCTTTCTGCGCGACGTGGAAACTGGTGGACAGCCAGAACTTTGATGAATACATGAAGGCACTTGGTAAGATCATTTACTTATCTGCCTGAAATAAGATATGATAGTTTTCTCATACATTTTAACTTAAAACATACAGCAAAGAAATCAAATAAATAGTTATTATCAGTGTTTATTATTAATGTCATTAAGTCCAGCATAATAATGCATCATTTCTTTGGACAGGTGTTGGTTTTGCCACACGACAGGTGGGCAACGTCACCAAACCAACAGTAGTGATCAGCCAGGATGGGGACAAAGTGGTGGTGAAAACCCTGAGCACCTTCAAGAACACTGAGATCTCCTCCAAGCTTGGAGAGGAGTTTGATGAGACCACAGCTGATGACCGACATGTCAAAGTAAGCTGAGTAACAAACTGAGGGTGTAACCTTCACTGGGCTCTGACTGTACATTTGGAGATGGTGTATATTTATATTGTGCTTGTGCTTGCAGTCTATCTTCACCATGGAAGGAGACACACTTGTGCAAGTGCAGAAGTGGGATGGCAAGGAGACCAAATTTGTCAGAGAAATGAAGGATGGGAAGCTTGTGGCGGTAAGCTTAAATAACTCACACAACATTAACTTTGTACTCGTCATTCTGATTGCATTTATCAGTTTATGGATCCATTTGCATTATAAAGTGCTTGTGTTAAGCACTTTGCCCTGCCCTGTTGTTGAAGCTTAAAAAAACAGATTTTATATGACCCACATGAACTGCAGAAAACTTGCTTTACCTCGAGCATTAAAACCACATCTAAGTATTAACTGTTATCTCTTCTCTGCCTCCAGACTTTGAGTTTTGAGGGAGTCCAGGCGGTCCGCACATATGAGAAAGCCTAACTTTGCAATCCACTTCAATGAGCAAATCATCCATACACTGCAAACGATCAACAAGGTGTTGCCCTTTTTTGTTTTTACAGTATGCAGTGATTTGCACTTGATTTGCCATTTTAACACAAGATAAATATTTTGTGAAAGCTTTTTGTAAGATCTTTTGTAAGAAATTAGGACTGTGAAGGGCCTAAAAGTGTTTTGTTCAGTGTTTGTTAAAAATTGAAAAATAAACTGCTCATCTAAACCTTCTTCATGTCTCAGACTTTTCAGTTGGTATTTAAAAGTCATGAGAGCTCCATCAGAACCACTTCATTTTCGTTTTTTCATGCAAATTTGAATAGAGTCCTACATTTCTTTTCTAATATGTCAACCTAAGTTGTGGGAACAGTGCTTTCCCTGTGATGGGCGAGTTCCAGGTGACAGCTGCAGGGTGACAGTGCAGGCCAGAGCCACAGCAGCCAGTGTGACCATTGAACTCATGGGAATGAACGTCCTCTAGTAACCCCCAGATGGTCAGAGACGACTAGGAGCTGGAGGGGGCGGGGTGGTGATGTCACACGCCCCGGGATAATCCGGTTTTAGTTGTGGTGTCATTACGTAGAGGCATCATTCGATGGTGTGTGGACCAACCGTGATTGAATGCTGCCGCTGGCATGACAGATGACGGACAACGCTAAGAAAGGACACTGTGTCGGATGTGAACTGTTTGTATCGATCAATATCCCATAATTAGTTCAAAGTCTAAGATTAGAGTCTGTCAGTAAACCTTTGTAATCTCCAACTGTTTTACAGTTTTGATATAAACTAGAGGCTGTTTTGTGTTCATTTTAAAGCTCCCTCTTCTATCCTCCATCTTTCCCACATTTTAAGAAGCCAAGCTGCCCTGTGAGCTGTGCCTTGCCTACTGAACACTGTGACTACAAGTGGCCATTCTTCTTGTCTCAATGCACAGGCTGCCAAGTTTTTGGCCACCTTTGAATAGCGTGTGACACAAAGAAACTGTGGTAACTGGAGTGGAACTCATTTGGCCGTTGCTCACTGAATAAATTTCAGTCAAAATCCGTCTTTATGCTCCAGTTATAGTATGCCAAAAAATGCCTTTATTCTCACAAAAGCAGGCGATACCATTTGCATAAGTATTTAGGGTGAAAACAGTGACGAGGCAAGTTCAGGCGAGTTCATGTAACAATATTCACAGCAGCACAATCACACGGAAAATGTAGAAAAGGGAGATTATCACATTCCCTGTTGGAGAAACCGTGAGAGATAAAAGTTTAGTGTAGCATCTTCTGTTCTCAGTACGCTTCCCAGGAGAGCACAGGGAGTTTCCTCTTTGTGTGGAATCTGTCAGCGGTGTAAACTGACCATTAGTATCCCCTCTCTGGCCTCATTAGCTAAATACAGCGTGAAGAACCGACCATCTACTGTATATCATTCAGTTTGTATGGGCTCTTTGTGTTGGAAAGACAAAGACTTACAAAAGAAACACTTGTATTGCTTTGTTTTAATGACAAATGTCTACTATTCACAAAAAAGAAGTTATTGACAAATGATAAATAATGTGTTTTTAAGTGCACTTAAATAGAAGTCACAGTTGTAATTATTCAGGGGATAAAACTGTCTATTTTACCTTTTATTTATCTATTTACAATGAGATTATTTCAAATATTACTTGATAACTTATACCACTGAGAGATACATGCCAGTTATAGCTATCAAATGATTTAAAAGATCAAGTATTTAGTGTTGCCATTCTCAAAGTATGGGAAAAAATATCACAGTAACATTTCTAAGCATAAAACACACGCACACACATATCATGCACATTTCATTCAAGGACTATTAGACAAACACACAGTGCTTTGATCACTGAGATATTCAAAAAATAAATAATGTATTGCACATGTTTACGGATAAGTTTTAGGTACAATTCAGTTAAAATGATTGAAACAAAAATGAATCTATTGTTACCATAAATAAAAACGCCTTTTGTTATACTAGCAACAATATATTTCTTTTACTAAAATACAATATCTCAAAATAAAGATTCAACGACAGCGCACTGCCATTTCGGGAACAAAACCTACAGCTACATCAGAGACAAAAGAGCATCGCCACAAAACTCCAGCTGTTACAGTAAAGTTACTGGAGCCTGAGCTCACTGAGAGCTGCAGAGGGTCTAATCACCATCTACTGTATGGACTAATAAACTATTTGTTTCTATTATTCTAATGAATAAAGATAAGTGGATTTACTTTTGAGTAGACTTGGGATTAGTGCCACAAGCGCTAATAACCGTCCTCTATGTGCCATATGGAGCATAATTTAAAGAGCCATATGTAAACAACAGCTGGTACTAGCTGAGAAATAATGTGCCAGTTTACATCTGAGATCATCTGCATCATGTGATGCCATCTGCATACATTTAGAGTGTAATCACATGGTGTGCAGATATAATCAAATATGTAAATGTTTAATTTCAATGTTATACTCTGTCATCATAAACCACTTTAACAACAACCTTCAGGTTTCAAATGAACCTGTAAAGAGCTGATCCTTGCAGCTCGCGTCATCATCTTTCATACTATTTCTCTTCAGAGATTTCGAAAACATGTGACTTGGACTTCATTTTTGTCCAATAAAAGTATTCGAAATCAATCTGAACTCATGTAACCCATACTGTACATCACATGCACAGGATATTTAGAAAATTAAATATGAATCCTGTTACCTTTTGCATATACAGTCAATGGGATGTAATAATATAAGATATGCATTAATATCATGTTATATAAGTTAAGAACCTGTTCAAAAGGTTGCTAAATATATCATATTTCTACATTTCCGCACACAGTTTTTGAACGAGGAATTTCTGTTAGCCACATCCCTTTTGACTGACAAAAAATCCATCACATGTGCCCTACTGTTAATTTTCCAGCTTATAAAATATATTTGATAACAATACAAAAACAGACTTATACTCGACCTCTCATCGACTAAAACAAGTTGCATCATATTTTAATGCCTTCAGTAAAAGAATCGGAACAGAGCGAGCAGCTGGTAAACAGCTTTTCCAACATGTCGTCCAATTTTAGAATGAATCTGATGCTCAAATATGGACTCAATCACCATTCATTTTACAGTGCAGGCAATGCAATGCTTGTTTTTAGCGCCAATGTCAAAATGAGGAGCTGGTGCACATGTCTGCAGTTTAATAAGACTTCATAGGTAGTGTGTCATCTGTACGTTTGGGAGCTCTCATACACAGTGCTTGGTCATTCCTTTTGACACATAACAGACATGGTAGACAAAAACAGAAAAAAACTTTCCTTTCAGTAGATAGAGGAATTTGTGTGAAAAACAAGGTTTCCTTGAAACGACTGAAATAATATCAAGCCTTATGGAATAATGCACAAACATTATAAATGCCCAATTGTAGATTCAACGGCTTTCAAAGCAGGATAAGTTAGCATACAGAAATATGGCCATTTACAATGCAATGAAGGAAAACGCTGATATTACACATGGTGCATAAAAATGTATGTACAATTATTGTACAAGCACTTTTCAAGTAAATGTGGGAATTATACCTCTGCCCCTCTTGAATCCTCAATTGTGTCTGTTTTATGTACCCTGTTTACACTACTATGTTCCTTCTTTAAAAAAAAAATGCACCATAACATTTTTATTTGCATGTGTTGCTGTGAGGATCTGAATGATTGATCCACAGAGGTAATATACTATACTGTTCCATCATTCACAAGATATCCTCCTTTTTAAAACAATTGAACACAAGAAATAAAGAACAAGATGGAAAGGAATGACACTGGCCGCAAGTATTTGGTACGAGAGCTCAACCAAATCTGGAAGTAAAAATAAATCGGACCGTCACATTAAATCACCTTCTGCTGGCCAGGGTTTCCTCATGAAAACCAACAGTGAACAGCAGGCTGCGTTTCAGCAGCGCAGGGAGTGACCTGACCTTGTCGTTATCAGTAAAATTGACTTCATTGTAAACATCAGACTGGATTCAGACTGAAGCTTCAAATCTGCAGCGGTGAGAAGGCGTAGAAAGGAAACTGGGCCTCGTCCTCGTCCACAAAGAAACACTGGAAGTAGGGCTCGTCTGTGGAACACAGTTAGAATATACGGCAGTAAAGTTCAGTACAATATGTTCCTCTCCTCCCTCTGGTATACTGGAAGAAGGCCAAGCATGCAATTTGCACACTTGTGTGATATTTCGGTTATGTGAGGGGAATTTGTACATACCATCAATTTGAAAGCTGTCTGATACAGAAGGCTCAGCTATCAAAATAAGAACACAGTGTTAATCATAAAACAATACACTGTTGTATTACTCTAAATTACCGCTTTCTTATATAGCAGACTACCTTTGATTTTTTCCTCCTTGGCAGCTTTCTTTTCAGGAGATCTCTCTACAACAAAAAGAGAATATTCTGGCTTCAAATAAAGTTAGAACATTCAGAATTAGGTTGAGTAACAAACAGCTTTACCTTTCTTTGCTGGCTCCTGTATCTCTTTAAGAACTCTGTCCTCTGTAAATAGACAATACACCAGATTAATACACATTTATTCAAAGATGTATACCACTTCCTGAAGAGTAGACAACAACTGCTATACTTTACCTTTAGCTTTTTCTTCTTTGGTTGCCCTCTTCTCAACAGTTTTTTCTAAAGTAAATAAAAAATGAATAGTTATTTTTGTCCATAAATAATTTCTATTTCTACATCTTCATTTCAATTTCTACAGTAGGGTAGTAGGTGTACTATAAACGGTCACAAAGGCTGATTCTTCATATTCAAGAAACCTTTCTATACAGGCTATGTTTTCTTTCTTTACAAACTATGACCTCTGCAATTAATTACAATTTCCATAATTTTACAGCATATCATAGATACATTGATGTAATCAAACACTACTTAAAGCTGGTCATATGCTGTACCTGTCTTTGTTGCAGTGGGTTTGACCGTGTCTTTTAAAACCTCAGGTGCTGTTTCACAAACATGAAACAAACACAAGTTGTCAAGAAATGGACGATTACAACATAGTTTCATTGCCAGGCACGAAAAAAGTTACGTTTTGTTTCATTTTACAGTTCAGTGAACGTTAAAGGGGTTTTCTTTCTTGCTTGTGAAAGCCAGTGTAGCATATATGTGCATGTTTTTCTAGTTTCAGAATTATGTTGGCTATGGCTCATTTACTTCACATGTATATGTTTTTATGAAAGGACATGCTTCACTGTCTGCTTTGCCATGGGACCTTAAGATAAGATAAGATAAGGATTATCTTATCTTATCTTATCTTATCTTAAGGTCCCATGGCAAAGCAGACAGTGAAAACATTCTCACCAAGAGACTTCTTAGGATTGTTAAAACTCCCAGCATGCGTGTTCAGTAATATACTGGATAATATTGCTCAACTATAAACTTGTTGTCTATAAACCTATTTATAGACCAACAATCTGTATTGTAGTATTATGTAAATTATTATCTATAAAGCCATTACAAAATAGTTTCTTGCTGAATAAAAATGTGTAGGAATCTTAATTTTAGATGTTTTCTATAAAGGATTCATCAGCACTTTTAAATTCAGCAGGGACATATTCTTAGCCCTCAGATTACATGTTGTAATCAGATTACCATGAAGGTAACATGGTTGCGTAAAGTTCTGCCTCTAATGAAGCACCACAAATGTACCTTTCTTTACACGGGCTAGTTTGGTCTTTTCCCTAGAAATGGCTGCAGGAAAAAAAATGCAGTTTATATAATTCAGTCCTTTCATGTGTAGAAGTACTTCTGGCGGAAGAGTTGCAGCATATATAATAGACTGTTAACGTAGCCTCAAATGCATCTACAATTGACTCAGTATCCTGGCTTGTTCCTTAATAAATTGACAAAAAAACTGTACCTTTCTTCCCTGCAGAAAGTTTGTCCTTTTCTTTAGGAGTCTCCACTTCTGCAAAAGGAAAACTAAGGTCAGACTCGGCCACTGGGACACAGACCTTGAGAGCGTAAGCCACTATTAGCTCATTTTCAAACAATGCATATTGCAGCTGGAGCCACAGCATTGCAACTACAAAATCAATTTAATCTCTAAGAGCAGCTTGAAGAGCATGAGGGATCTACAACTAGAAAGCAGTAATTAGTTTTAAAAGTGCATCTCTGTTGAACAGATACATATTATTGATTTGCACCTTTCTGTGTTGGTTTTCTGCCACTTTTGATGCTTCTAGCTCAGTGAAATGTCTATTTCATATTCTGCATGCATTTTTTTATTTATTATAGGAGGTATCTTCCACTGCAAAGGGCCTGAAGTGTCCAGATATGTTCCACAAATCTTAACTTTTACAACACATTGTTAATGTTTGGTGGGTTCAATGGCCTTTGCTTTGGAATCTCAGGTCTTAATTGTCTACGTCTTAAAAGGTAAGAGAGGTGAGTTATAAAAGCCTTACAACATCTGTTTATCCAGTGCTTTGCAAATCTACTAACTACAGCTGTCTAAACAAGCAGACAGTATTCCTCAGGATCATTGTATAGAAGCAGCAGTTTGCCTATGGAGATCCTGCAGTGAAATCACTTGCCATTTATGATGCATAATGTTGATTTATTGATGATCTCATAGGCAAAATGCTTGTTTCTCTCTTGGGCAGTCCAATCACAGCATTTACACAATACAATGACCTACATTGTGTGACTAAATCACGATAATTACAATCTCACATAGGGATTACTCCTCAAACTGAAGCACCACTAATGTACCTTTCTTTACATGGACCGGTTTGGCTTTTTTCCTCAACAATGCTGGGAGACAAGGCAATTAATGTATGTTTTTATGTGACAATACACTGTAATTACAGCGTATTGAGGGTAAATGCTGAACTCACACAAAGGGCTGATTTAAAAAAATATATATTAAGTACATTTGTCACCAAACAAGACAATTTGAGAGGTAAATGTTGTTTTGGTACCTTTTGGTTTGACTTTGTCCTTTGGCACTGCAGGCTCTGAGTAGATAAGGATGTAAAACATTGTTGATAATCAGAAAGTAGCTTTATCATCTATTTTTTTATGGTTGCTGAAGTAACACAACAGTTATACATAATTACTGTCTAATTTTATGATACCAAACATTTTTTCTTTAAGCAACAACCCAACAAAATGCTCTGCAGGCAGATGGCAGTGCAGGCTACCTTTCTTCTTTAGGAGTGATCTGACCTTTTCCTTCTTTGTGACATCCTTACCTTTCTTTTCAGGAGCTGGCTTAGGTTTCTCTTTTGTTACCTCAGCTGCTGAGTGTTAAGGAAATGATTTGTGTTAAGGTTTGTTAACCTTTTGCCAAATAATGATTGATTGTATCGGCATTACCTTTTTTGGCAAGAACTGCCTTGGTCTCAGGCTCTAAAGACAAAGAAGAAAAAAATAAGTGGCGTGGTGATTCTTGCTTTTTGACAGATTCTAAAACTACATCATATTTCTTAAAAATTTGATTCAAGATGTCTGCTATTAACATTTTCTGGAAATCTTGCTTTTATCTTACAGTTTCATCCTGAAAAGTGGAAAAATGCACCTACATTATGTGCTTATGTGCAACTAATAATCACTTTTTTGTGAGGTTATTAATAATAATAATAATAATCAATCCTTTATTAGTCCCACAATGGGGAAATTATTTCTCTGCATTTAACCATCCCGGAGGAGCAGTGGGCTGCAATGAAGCGCCCGGGGAGCAACTTGGGGTTAGGTGTCTCGCTCAAGGACACCTCGGCATGTTGCCGGTAGAGGGGTTTGAACCACCAACCTTGTGGTTACGGGACAAGCGCTCTACCTCATGTGCCACAGCCGCCCCATTTGCCTTTGCCTTTTCTTTTACAATACTATATTTAAAAAAAGGAGGGGAAATGTCACAATAAATCTATTTAAAAAAGCTACAACCCTAGAAAACTATTCACACCTACACAATGCAGCTTAGATAAAACATGTCATCTCTGCTGTGTGAAAAACATGCATCTCCAAAACATCTTAAGCTCAAAGTCTTTTTTTTAGTAAATCACAATTCATTAGAATACATTTGTCAGCCTATATTGAAGCATGTACATTTTCCAGTGTGACCAAATTGATAATGATAAAAGTAACATGAAGAGAGTTTTCACATAACACTAATGTAACAACATATTTTTGGCTATTTCCTCAACAATTTATATCAATGATGATATTTTCAGCATTACTGTTTTGAGCTGAGTCATTATGTGGAAATAATAATATAGCTGTAGCAGCATTTCACCAACAGCCGCATGTTAATAGCTACAAAAGCACAACAGAAACACACTTCTGCTGCATACCTTTCTTCTTTTCAACAGATTTAGGTTTTGCTTTGATAACAGGTGCTAGAGAAACATGGCCCCATTAATTCCAATGTTTACAGATCAGTCATAAAGATGGACAAATGCATTGTGAAATAAACGGAGAAAAACAAACCTTTTTCAGGAGTTACTGGCTCTGCCTTTTTCTCCTTGAGAACCTTAGCTTCTAAAGCAAATAAGAAAAAACATAAGTATGTGATTATCGCTCATTTACAACTGGTATTTACAAACAGACACCACATTATTCAAGCATTGTCTAATAAGCAGACTGTCAAAAAACTTAGTAAACTCAGTAATTTGTTCAAATTTCATATAAGTTAGGTAGGATATGAATATGGATGATATTTTTTTGTTAAAACTAATTTAATCTCTGTAACTACCTTTTTTTGTTGGTGCTGGTTTGACTTTGTCTTTTGGAGTTACAGGCACTATGAAAAAGAAAATATTTGTTTGTGAAAAGATACAGTTGAATATAAAGATGAAAACAGAAAGCGCCAGTTTATTTAAAATTTGAAACTTATAAATGAATGTGGAGCAGCCAGAACTTTGAATAATGAAAGGCATAGTGGTGAACATATGAAATCTATTAAAGTAAGTGTGTAAACAAAATATGTACCTTTCTTCAGTGGCACAACCTTCACGTTCTCCTTTGTTATTGAGACATTTTTGTGCCGTATTTCTGCCTCTGTAAGAAAAAAAAATGAATAAGTAGGAAAACTAATTGCTCCATTATTTAAACATAAACATTAATGTTGATTAGTTTCCTCTTACCTTTGACTACTGGGACAGGTTTTGTCTTAAGTGGAGCAGGTTCTGTGTCAGAAGAGTTTAGGTTTGTCATTCAAGTAAATATGATGAAAAATTACAAATAGCTAAATACAATCATACGTCTCACCTCTCTTTGTTAGAACTGGTTTGGCCTTCTGCTTTGAAACGTCAGCTGCTGAAGAAAACATATTTTATGATCAAACCAAACATTGATGGCATGAAGATTTTGGTTTTATATAATGTTTGATATGTGCTTTACTTGTCTTTGCGGCAACTGCTTTGACTTTCTCTTTGGGCGCCTTGACTTCTGAGACAAAAAAACCAAGTGTGTGCTTAAGCTCACTGACTCAACCCACTTAAACATGGGTTCTTATTGCGATATTAGTATCTATCTATTATATATTGAGCAATGAACTAAAAACATCAGATTTAAGATACTTTTACAAATATATTCCTTTTACCTTTCTTTGCAGGTTCTGGTTTGGCTTTCACCTCAGGAGCTTCAGGAACCTCTTTTATTGGGGAATATTCAAAAATATAATTAATTAGCTCATCTTAGCTTCACATTAAACATGTAATGGAAGCACTTTATACAGTAATTCTAGTAGTCTGTATGAGTCAGGGACAACACTTAAAGTAAACATGTGGTTACAGTGACTCTGGCCTGTTACTTACCTGTCTTTGTAACATTCATGTGCTCCTTTTTCAGGAGAGGAACTGTCTGCTTTTTTGCAGCTTTCAACCCCTTTGCTGCCCTCATGGGTTCATCAGCTGAAATGAACAGCAGACAATGATGCTACAATTTCAGGTACTATTTCATTTGATTTTATTTTACATTGAATTGCTGGTGAAGTCTGTCTTATCTTGCAATATAGCTGAAAAAATGAATGAACAGATTATTGATTATATTGTGATTTTTGTGGAAGACTATTAGAGAAATGTAAACATAGGCTGTTTAAAGCCGTTTGAACTATTGACCAATAATATTGTTTTTGTGTGAGGACAGTACTTTTTTTTCTCTATTCAATCCATTTATACAATTTATAAAATGTATAAAATGTCACTGCAACCAGATCTTTTACATACTGTATTATCTCACCTGCTTTTGTGACATTAAGATGTTCCTTCTTAATAACAGACGCGACCTCCTTCTTAACCACTTCAATCCTCCTTGGAGTCTTTTTGGGTCCAGCGTCTGTAAAAAAAAAAAAAAAAGGAAAAAAAAAAGGAAAAAAATTGAATGGTTTAATTTGAATCATACCAAGGAAAGAGCCTTCGTTGAGTAAAACG
Organism: Anoplopoma fimbria; assembly: GCF_027596085.1. Lineage (NCBI taxonomy): Eukaryota > Metazoa > Chordata > Actinopteri > Perciformes > Anoplopomatidae > Anoplopoma > Anoplopoma fimbria. The sequence goes on along the minus strand of NC_072463.1, from coordinate 25,645,810 downwards.
AAACATAAATCAATTTGGCCTTGTTGTCATGAAAACTGTTCGTGTATCATAACAGTATTTTGCTCGCAGGCTCTCTGTTTCACCAGAGATGCCTTCTTGTTCTGCCAGCAGCAAAACATTTAAAAATAAAATACACATACAGAATTTTGTTGCTTGTATTGTTGTTTAAGATTTAGTTACTTTATCATTATTATATTATTATAACATTCACAACTTATACCTCGTTTCAAGTCGACTGGTTTGGCCTTTTCTTTGGGTGCAACAGCTTCTGTGTGTCAAAAGCACAACCGGGATAGTTTCTTTTCCATTGTAACAATTAATCATTTTACTTTTTGGTAGTCAAAAACATTATCAAGAAATGATATAACCCTAACCCTTATATATAAATAATGTGTGTGTTACCTTTCTTAGCTGGAGCCGCTTTGGCCTTTTCCTTTGGAACCTCTGTGTCACAAAATAGGACAGAGAGTTAGTGGAGATTAGTTACTTTTATATTTTACAACAAAAACATCTGCATTGTAAACTGATAGCCTGGTTCTATCGTTCTAGCAAAGTCTTTTCTTCATAGAAGTAGTTTTGGAAGTTGTAACAGTGTAATCTCATTTGACAGTGTATCAGGTACAACTAGCTTATAATTAATGCAGTCAAACACAACAATACTGCAATAATTCTGACCTTCATGAAATTGTAATGTTCTGTTTAAAATAGGTGTGGATTCAACTTGAAGAATGTTTTTTAGAATATAGTTTGTGGTGCCGTTGAACTGTTGCATTACTCAGAGAGATATCTTTTTGTTATTTAGCCTACCCTAATTTATATAAATGGGTATAAGTTGTTGATATAAGGATATCTAGTGTCTCAGCTACAATTTTTTTACGGAATTTTACATTCATCACTGATTGAGATAGTCCCCAAATGAGTAAGACTTCAGCGTAAGGGAATCTTTGCATTACCTGGTTTTACAGGTTTAAGTTGGATTTTTTCCTTTGGTTCCTTCTTGGGCTCCTTATGAGCTGCCACTGCTGGATAAGTGATAAGATAAGTGTTTATTATGTGACACTTTCTTTGAATATATAATTCTTCATATGTTCTACACTTAAACAAAATGTGTCAGCACACCAAAGATATGAGTAATATCTAACTCTATTTTTATTCTGGAATGTTCTAACAAAAATGTAAAAGTTCACTGATACAAATGAATTGACAGTTGATACGACATAATAAAAGCTTGCTCTTACCTTTCTTTGGAGTTTCTGGTTTGGCTTTCAATTTAGGACCTTCAGGAACTTCTATTATTAGAGAATATTTAGAAATATAATTCAGAAACACGGAAAATTCTACAATTCATTAAATACTACCAACAAGCATAAATTATCAGATTTTTTACATATTGTATGTTCTCACCTGCTTTTGTAACATTAAGATGATCCTTCTTCAGGACAGACGCGACCTCCTTCTTGACTTCTTTAATCTTTTTAGGTCCATCGTCTAAATTAAAAAAGGCAAAGCTGATTGAGCAGTTTCACATAAAATATGCTGAGGAAAGAAATGTATCTCTCATTGAAAAAGAAAACCAATCAATCTATCTATCCTTCTTTAGGCTCCAGTCAGGCCTTTCTTTGGGATTTTCTATGAGTAAGCACTTTTAAAGTTAAACTAATATTTACAAATTGTGTATTATCATGAAAACTGTTCAATTATCATAAACGTTTTTTGTGCCATGGTGGCAGGCCTGATGGATGGCTTTGCATTACCTTGTTTTACAGGTTTAGGTTTGATTTTTTCCTTTGTTTCCTTCTTGAGTTCTTCATGTGCTGCCACTGGTGAAGAATATGACATCAAAAAGCCTTTAAGATTTAGGTTAATATGAAGATGAGTAATTATTATGTGACGCTTTCTTTGGATTTGTATCTTTTTATGTGTTCTACACACATTAGTGTTAGTTTACAAAAAGTATGGTTAAGTTTAATTCTCGTATTGGTTGGATTCTTTATTGAGATATTAGTTTATTGAGCAATAAACTAAAAACATTAAATTTACTTCTACAAATACATTCCATTTACCTTTTTTTGCAGGTTCTGGTTTGGCTTTCACCTTAGGAGCTTCAGGTACCACTATTATTGGGAAATATTAAAATATATATATCATTAGTTCATCTTAGTTTCACATAAAACATGTAATGGTAGCACTTTATGCAATACTTCTTCTGAAATAAGGATGACACTTTATTAAAAGATTTAGAAATGTAATCTGTCACTTGATAGTATACAAAAAAGATGATAATATCTTGAATTGTCTGATTAAAGATTGGAGAGATATTAAGTTATGGAGAATCTATACAGCTAAATACATCAGATTCAACTTAATTTTACAAATGAATTGACAATTGACACAAAATAATGAAAGCTTTCTCTGACCTTTCTTTGCAGGTTCTGGTTTAACTTTCATCTTAGGAGCTTCAGGAACCTCTATTATTGGGAAATATTCAAAAATATAATGAATTAGCTCATATTAGCTTCACATTAGACATGTATTGGTGGCACTTTATGCAGACAGTAATTCTAATAGACTGTATGAGTCAAGGACAACAATCTGTTAAAAATATGGTTGCATCCAATCTGTAACTTGATAGATCAGATTGATACATATCAAGTTGTTTTGTTAATAACCTCAGATATATTGTAACTTAAAGTAAACATGTGGTTACAGTGACTCTGGCCTGTTACTTACCTGTCTTTGTAACATTCATGTGCTCCTTTTTCAGGAGAGGAACTGTCTGCTTTTTTGCAGCTTTCAACCCCTTTGCTGCCCTCATGAGTTCATCAGCTGAAATGAACAGCAGACAATGATGCTACAATTTCAGGTACTATTTCATTTGATTTTATTTTACATTGAAATGCTGGTGAAGTCTGTCTAATCTTGCAATGTAGCTGAAAAGAATTATGAAATATATAACAGATAATGTTATTATAATGTGATTTTTGCGGAAGACTATTAGATGTTATGTTTGCACCATCCTCTCTGCTGCTGTATCCTGCAAATGTCCCCGCTGTGGGACTAATAAAGGATTATCTTATCTTAATATAGTTTGTGTAAAGCCGTTTTTGACCAATAATATCGTTTTTGGGTGAGGACAGTCTCTATTCAGTCCATCTAAACAACTGGGTTAATGCAAAATCCATCAACTACTAACCACAAGAATAAAATGTCACGGTGACCAGATCTTTACTGTATTATCTCACCTGCTTTTGTAATGTTAAGATGTTCCTTCTTAAGAACAGACGCAACCTCCTTCTTGACCACTTTAATCCTCCTTGCAGCCTTTTTGGGTCCAGCGTCTGTAAAAAAAAATAAAAAGAAAAAATGGAATGGCCTCATATAAATTATACTGAGGAAAGAAATATAGCCTTCACTCAACGGCGATGACAAAAACGGGAGAGACGGTGCATTACCAATATAAAATAAAGGTTTATTTCCATACAAAACATAACTTTAACAAAACCGCCAACGAAAACCCCAAAAGGTGTGGACGCCTGTAAGGAGGGCCAATGAGTAGCGCCACAACAGGCAATCAGCTGCTCTTTTATTCGGCTGGAGCACCGGTCCCAGGTGCTCCAGATCCAGCTGATGTCATCAGCTGATCACCTTAATGAAGATAGTCAATAAGTAGGCGGGGTCGTCACACCCCCCCCCATAAAGTCGGTGTACCAAAGGGAACACCGGCACATACTAACCAAATTGACCTGAAATTATCCTCCCCAAAAATATATTAATTCAAAGACAAGACAAATCTAAGAAAGAAAACACATAACTCCACCCTGCCCATGTCATGCTCCTTTTCCACCTGACCTCAGCAACCCTGGTACCTGGAGAAGCAAATTAAGAGCACAGACAGAAGAACACAACACAAACAGTATGAAATGGCATCACTAATCACATTCACTCACGGCAAAGGAGCACGTGACAGCGCGTCGGCAATGACATTATCCACCCCTTTGATATGCCGAATATCAAGATCGTATCCCTGCAGAAACAGAACCCATCTCATCAACCTCTGATTCGGACACTGCAATGACCTTAAAAAGGTCAGAGGATTATGATCCGTGTAAACCACAAGGGCGGCACCTCCTCCCACATATACCTCAAAATGCTGCAGTGCCAAAACCAGCGCCAATGCCTCCTTTTCGATCACTGAGTAATTAAACTGGTAACGATTGAATTTCCTCGAGAAGAAGCTTACTGGCCTCACTACACCCTGGTCATCTCCCTGCAGCAAGACCGCGCCTGCTCCCACCTGACTGGCATCAACCTGGAGCAAAAAGGTCCGGTCAAAGCGCGGTGCCGCTAGAATAGGGAAAGAGCAGAGAACCGTCTTGACCTTATCAAAGGCTTGCTGACACTCCGGCGACCACACAAACTTTGCTCTGGTCTTCAGAAGCTCAGTAAGAGGGAACATTACCGTGGAAAAATTCTGACAGAACCCACGGTAATATCCCACCAGACCCAGAAACCGCTGCAGCTCTTTCTTCGTTGTGGGCCGTGGAAACTTCTCGACGGCCATAACTTTCGCGCGGACTGGAGCTACGCAACCTTGCCCCACTACTCGCCCCAGATAAGTAACAGTGGCCTTAGCAAACTCGCACTTGGATAAATTAACAGTAAGCCTCGCCTCTGCCAGGCGCTCAAACAGCGCCCGGATGCGCTGAAGATGGGAGTGCCATGTATCACTAAAAATCACCAAGTCATCCAAATAAACAGAACACCCCTCCAACCCGGACACAACTCGGTTCATTAACCGCTGGAATGTAGCGGGAGCGTTTCTTAACCCAAACGGCATTACCGTATAAGAATACAGACCTGACGGTGTAATAAACGCCGATATCTCCTGAGCACGCTTGGACAGCGGTACCTGCCAATATCCTTTAAGCAGGTCGAATTTACTTACAAACTTGGCAGGCCCAACACTGTCAATACAGTCGTCCATTCGCGGCAAAGGAAAATAATCTGGCTTTGTGACAGAGTTTACTTTTCTCATATCTGTACAAAACCGAGGTGTTTTGTCCTGCTTCGGCACCAAAATACAGGGGGAGGCCCAACTAGAGTTAGACGGGACAGCCATATCATTTTCAACCATGTAAGCCACTTCAGAGTCAAGATGTTTCAGCTTCTCCGGGGACATACGGTAAAAACGCTGTTTTATCGGCCTTGCATCTCCCACCTCGATGTCATGCTCCACCCAATCAGTGCGCGAAGGGACATCACCGAACAGACAGCGGAACTTCCGTACCAAGTCCGCCAGCTCACAGCGTCTAGAATCAGGCAAATGGGACAACACCTTGTCCAAGCTACTTAGAGCTTCAGAATTTTTTAAACGACCACACAGCAAACTGTCATCGGGCTCAGGCACCCCATCCTCATGCATCCCAGCCACTGAACTAGCAACCAGAACCGGACGCACGCCTTCCTCAGCCTGACCCGACTCACTAACACGGTTGTAGAACGGCTTCAACAAGTTAATGTGACAAAGCTGTTTGGACTTTCTCCGCCCTGGTGTCGCAATGAAATAGTTCAAATCCGAGAGTTTCTCAATGATTGTATACGGACCGGTATACTTAGCCTGGAACGGCGAACCCACAATAGGCATTAATGCCAAAACTTGGTCCCCAGGACTAAACTCTCGCTGCTCTGTGTGACGGTCATAATTTTTCTTCATTTTGCCCTGCGACATCTGCAACTTGTCCCGTGCCATACCACCGCCACGAACAAACGATGCCGAAACCCGTTCACAAAATCAATCAGATTTTTTGGTGGCTCAGCATCCACCCAGTTATCCTTTAACACAGCCAAAGGGCCCCTCACCACATGCCCAAAAACTAAGTCATTCGGACTGAAACCAGTACCCTCTTGTACGGCCTCTCTCGCAGCCAACATCAGCCACGGGAGCCCCTCCTCCCAGTCTCGATCCAGCTCCGTGCAATACGCACGCAGCAGAGACTTGAGAGTTTGATGAAATCTCTCCAACGCACCCTGACTCTGCGCGTGGTACGCCGATGACTGACTGTGTTTAATGCGCAAGGATCTCAACACTTGACCAACATGTGGGAAGAAAAATTCGACCCTTGGTCACTCTGAATAACCTTCGGGATGCCAAAAACCGAAATGAACTGAGTCAATGCCTTCACCACGGCTTTAGTTGTAATAGATCTCAGCGGGTATGCAGCCGGATACCTGGTACTTTGGCACATAACTGTCAGTAAATACTTACAGCCAGATTTAGCGATCGGCAACGGGCCGACACAGTCCACAATCAAATATTCAAAAGGTTGGCTTATGGCAGGAATCGGTTGCAGAGGAGCAGACTTCACACTCTGATTCGGCTTCCCCGTTAATTGGCACACATGGCAGGTTTTAATATATTCGGCAACATCTCGTTTTACACGCGGCCAAAAGAACTGTTTCAAGACATTTAAATACGTTTTCCTGACACCAAAGTGCCCACTCTCGTCGTGTGCCACTTTAAGGACCAGAGGCCTGAATTTAGTCGGTACAACCAACTGGTACACAGCATCCCCCACACCGTCACCCAAAACAGCCCATTTCCGAAACAGCAGTCTGCTACGCAAAAAGTAGCCACTGGCTGCACTCTTTATCTCTGCAGCAGACAAAACACGACCAAATAATTCATTTAAAGAGGAATCACCAATTTGCTCCTGCAGCAACTCGCTCTGTGACACCGACAGTGGAAAATCAGACAAAGACAGATCCTCAAAATCATCGTCACCAAGCTCCCCATCTGATAACTCAGGCTCAGCCTTACTCATTGCTCGTGTAACCACACAGGCTGAAAGAACCTCAGGTACCTCACTGGAACTCCAGTCAGAGACAGTACTAACCGGACAGAGCGTAACAACAGGTGAGGGAGGAGCATCAGCCCAGAGGCGGCCGCCAGCCAAGCCATTGCCCAAAATAAAATGAACCCCCTCTATAGGCAACGCCGGCCGCACTCCCACAGCTACCTCACCCTGCACGAGCTCACAATCCAGGACCACCTTATGCAAAGGCACGGGTAAAACCGTCAACCCCATCCCTCGACTGAGAATACGGTCCCCCTGTCCGTCTCCGCGGACAACGGCAGCACTGACTCAGTCATATAGGAATCATATGCCCCTGTGTCCCTCAAGATTGTAACCGGGACTTTAACATCGCTACCAACTAGCGATACAAAACCACTTCTAATGAAAGGAGCGTATGCTTCCAGAACATCCGGCTCACGGACAGAGGGAAACCCATTAGAAACACAGCCACTTCCCAGCGTAGCTGCAGCCGCAGCTGGCTTAACATTATAGCTGCTCCCCCTATGTTTTAGTCAAACATAAAATGCATGAGTATATATTAATCTTTGGAAGGTCTGATAAAATAAATGTAAGATATTGTAGCATCTATAACTAACATCAGATTCAATTTGTACACAAATAATGAAAGCTTGCTCTGACCTTTCTTTGCAGGTTCTGGTTTGGCTTTCACCTCAGGAGCTTCAGGAACCTCTATTATTGGGGAATAGTCAAACATATTTTTTATTAGTTCATCTTAGTTTCACATAAAACATGTAATGGTAGAAAGTTTATGCTATACTTCTTCTGAAATAAGGATGACACTTTGTTGAAAGATTTTTACATTTAATTTGTCAGTTGATATCTTAAAGATTGCCTCTTGTTTTTGATACTCAAAGTCAGTTTTGTTCTCCTTATGAGCAGCTATTGGTGGAAAATTATGAATTCAAAAAGATTTATCATTTTCAGGTTTATATAAAGATCAGTATTTCCAATGTGACACCTTCTTTTAAGATATATCTTTCTATGTGCTTTAAACATAAAAAAGTTGTGTAGGTATACAAAAAGATGATAATATCTTGAATTGTCTGATTAAAGATTGGTGAGATATTAAATTATGGAGCATCTATACAGCTAAACACATCAGATTCTACTTCATTGTCATGGTAGCACAGTAATTCTATTCTTTATTGAGATATCAGGTTATTGAGCAATGAACTAAAAACATTAGATTTAAGATACTTTTACAATTACATTCCTTTTACCTTTCTTTGCAGGTTCTGGTTTGGCTTTCACCTCAGGAGCTTCAGGAACCTCTATTATTGGGGAATATTCCAAAATATATGTTATTAGTTCATCTTAGTTTCACATAAAACATGTAACGGTAGCACTTTATGCATACTTCTTCTAAAATAAGCAGATTTTTTATATATGGTTGCATCCAATCTGGTACTTGATAAGTCAAATGTATACATATCAAGTTGTTTTGTTAATGACCTCAGATATATTGTAACTTAAAGTAAACATGTGGTTACAGTGACTCTGGCCTGTTACTTACCTGTCTTTGTAACATTCATGTGCTCCTTTTTCAGGAGAGGAACTGTCTGCTTTTTTGCAGCTTTCAACCCCTTTGCTGCCCTCATGGGTTCATCAGCTGAAATGAACAGTATTTTTTATATGACACTTTATTGGATTGTATAACTTTTTATGCGTGGAACACATAAAAAGTTTTATGTTTTATGTAGGCAAACATAAAATGCACGAGTGTATATTCATCTTTGGAAGGTCTGAAAAAAACTGGTAAGATATTGGAGCATCTATAAGTAACATAAGATTCAATTTGCTTTTTCAAATGAATTGACAATTGACGGAAAAGAAAACAAGCTTTCTCTGACCTTTCTTTGCAGGTTCTGGTTTGGCTTTCACCTCAGGAGCTTCAAGAACCTCTTTTATTTGGAAATATAAAGAATATATATGTCATTAGTCCATCTTAGTTTCACATAAAACATGTAATGGTAGCACAGTAATTCTATTCTTTATTGAGATATTAGTTTGTTGAGCAATAAACTAAAAACATTAGATTTAAGATACTTTTACAAATACATTCCTTTTACCTTTCTTTGCAGGTTCTGGTTTGGCTTTCACCTCAGGAGCTTCAGGAACCTCTATTATTGGGGAATATAAAAAAATATATATCATTAGTTCATCTTAGTTTCACATAAAACATGTAACGGTAGCACTTTATACAATATTTCTTCTGAAATAAGGATGACACTTTGTTGAAAGATTTTGAAATTGAATCTGTCAGTTGATATTTTAAAGATTGCCTCTTGTTTGTGATACTCAAAGTCAGTTTTGTTCTCCTTATGAGCAGCTACTGGTGGAAAATTATGAATTTGAAAAGAGTTATCATTTTCAGGTTGATATAAAGATCAGTATTTAAAATGTGACACCCTCTTTTAAGATATATCTTTTTATGTGCTTTAAACATAAAACAAGTTTGTGTAGGTATACAAAAAGATGATAATATCTTGAATTGTCGGATTAAAGATTGGTGAGATATTAAATTATGGAGAATCTATACAGCTAAACACATCAGATTCTACTTCATTTTACAAATGAATTGACAATTGACAAAAAATAATGAAAGCTTTCTCTGACCTTTCTTTGCAAGTTCTGGTTTGGCTTTCACCTTAGGAGCTTCAGGAACCTCTATTATTGGGGAATATCCCAAAAACATAATTAATTAGCAAATCTCAGCTTCACATTAATCATGTATTGGTAGCACTTTATGCAGACAGTAATTCTAATAGACTGTATGAGTCAAGGAAAACCCTCCAATGCATCCAATCTGTAACTAGATAAATCAGATTGATACATATCAAGTTGTTTTGTTAATGACCTCAGATATATTGTAACTTAAAGTAAACATGTGGTTACAGTGACTCTGGCCTGTTACTTACCTGTCTTTGTAACATTCATGTGCTCCTTTTTCAGGAGAGGAACTGTCTGCTTTTTTGCAGCTTTCAACCCCTTTGCTGCCCTCATGGGTTCATCAGCTTTGACTTTCACCATAGGAGCTTCAGAAACCTCTATTATAGGGGAATATTCCAAAACATCATTCATTAGCTCATATTAGCTTCACATTATACATGTAATGGAATCACTAAATGCAGACTATAATTCTTCTTTTATGAGATAAGGACAACACAAAACAAAAGATGGTGGAGTTCAATCTGTCTCTTAATATGTCAGACATAGCATGATGTGTTGCCTTGAACATCCTTAATGCATTATTTAATCTCAATTCCAATAAAAAACAATCCTTAATAAGATTCAGATTTTAAATGTAATATCAATCTGTCATTATCATTAACACAGTAGGTTTAAATACTGATCTTCTCTTGATTCATGACATTTTAGAGATTTCCTATTGTTTGCAATACTCACAATAAGTCACATTGCAGCTTTAAGTTCACACATAGTTACAGTGACTCTGGCCTGTTACTTACCTGTTTTTGTAACATTCATGTGCGCCTTTTTCAGGAGAGGAACTGTCTGCTCTTTTGCAGCTTTCAGCACCTTTATTGCCCTCTTAGGTTCATCGGCTGAAATGAACAGCAGAAAGTGACCAATAATGCCATTTTCAGGTGATGACAGTCTCTCATTTCGTTCCATTTAAACAACTGGGTTGAGCTATGTCACTGAAAATTCATCAAATATTAACCATTAATATAAAATATCACTGCTGCTAGATCTTTTACATAATGTATAATCCCACCTGCTTTTGTGACATTAAGGTGTTCCTTCTTTAGGACAGACGCAACCTCCTTCTTGACCACTTTAATCCTCCTTGCAGCCTTTTTGGGTCCAGCGTCTGAATTAAAAAAGGCAAAGCTAATTGAACAGTTTCACATAAATTATACGTATATTATATAGAGGAAGGAAATATACCCTTCATTGACAAAAAGAAACATGTCAATCTATTTGCAGTTCTTTAGGCTCCAGTCAGGCTAGCCAGATGACCCTCCACAAATTCCTTTAATTCTTATTTAATTCCCATCAGCCTTATTTATTCTATATTAGTTCCAGTTAATAAATGTTAGCATGTTAACACACCAAACTAAAACCTACATAAAACCTTTCAAAGTCTCCTTAATGTGTCATATTACAATTATATTGACCTGGGGAACATCAGGTTTTGGGAACATAGATACAATCCTGTGAACTTTTTACGTGCTCAACATAAATATGCAAGAATTGTCATAGTGAGCATGTTATCATGATGATGTGAGCATCTTAATCAATTTCACCATCAACTGCACCATTGTGTAGTACAGCCTCACAGAGCTTCTAGCATGTCCGTAGATTCTTACTGTTGTTGATTGATCCTAATATTATTTAATTGCATAAAAACACTGCATTGCTTGCCTATGCCTACCTGTCTTGGTATCTCGAATCTTGACGGGTTCTTTGTCTTTATGAGTCTTCTTGATTTCTTTCTCCTCTTTAGAGTGCTTAATTGGTTTTATTTCTTCCCTAGATATCTCCTTTGGTTCCCTTTCCTCTTTGATAATCATCTTGACCTCTTTCTTTCCTGCGGAAGGGTTCTCTTGTTCTTGTTCTTTAGAGCTCTTCTTTGGTTGTTTTTCTTCCTTTTTTGACAGTTTTGTCGATTCTTTTTCATCTTTAGAAGATTTTTCTTGTTCTTGTTTTCCTTTAGACGGCTTTTTTGGCTCTGAACTTTCTTTGGAAGGTTTTGCTTTCTGTTCCTTTGGTTTATCCTCCACGGAAGACTTCTTCTGGTCTTTTTCCTTCTTTATGGGCTTCGTTACTTCTTTTTCCTCCACTGAAGGCATTTTCTCTTCCCTAGACTGCTTCTTGTCTTCCATCCCTCTTTTTGAAGGTTTCACTTCATTCTTTTCTTCAGATTGCTTCTTAACGTCTTTTTTCTCCTTTTCTTTTGTTGGTATCCTGATTTCTTTTTCCTCCTTTGGTGGCTCCCTTTCTTCCCTCTCCCTTGAAGGTTTCTTCACCTCTTTCCTTTCCTTAGGATGCTCCTTCACTTCCTTCAGTTCTTTGGTCTTCATTGCTTTCACTTCTTTCTCCTCTTGAGGCTTTTTCAGTTTTTTGTCTTCCTTAGATGATTTCAAGACTACCCCTTCTTTGGGTGATTTCTTCTCATCTTTGTGAGACGTAATTTCAATTTTTGGTTCAATTTTCTCTTTCTTTATTTTGAGAAGTTCCTTCACTTCTTTCGCTTCTTCAGGGTGCTTCTTCTCTTCTTTTTCTTCTTTGGGAGATTTTATCTCTTCTTTAGATGGTTTCTTGACCTCTTTCACTCCTTGAGATTGTTTCTTGACCTCTTTCTCTTCTTTGGATGGTTTCTTGACTTCTTTCTCTTCTTTAGATGGTTTCTTGAGTTCTTTCACTTCTTGAGATGGTTTCTTGACCTCTCTCTCTTCTTTGGATGGTTTCTTGACTTCTTTCTCTTCTTTAGATGGTTTCTTGAGTTCTTTCACTTCTTGAGATGGTTTCTTGAGTTCTTTCACTCCTTGAGATGGTTTCTTGACCTCTTTCTCTTCTTTAGATGGTTTCTTGAGTTCTTTCACTTCTTGAGATGGTTTCTTGGCCTCTTTCTCGTCTTTGGATGGTTTCTTGACTTCTTTCTCTTCTTTAGATGGTTTCTTGAGTTCTTTCACTTCTTGAGATGGTTTCTTGACCTCTCTCTCTTCTTTGGATGGTTTCTTGACTTCTTTCTCTTCTTTAGATGGTTTCTTGAGTTCTTTCACTTCTTGAGATGGTTTATTGGCCTCTTTCTCTTCTTTGGATGGTTTCTTGACTTCTTTTTCTTCTTTAGATGGTTTCTTGAGTTCTTTCACTCCTTGAGATGGTTTCTTGACCTCTCTCTCTTCTTTGGATGGTTTCTTGACCTCTTTCTCTTCTTTAGATGGTTTCTTGAGTTCTTTCACTTCTTGAGATGGTTTCTTGAGTTCTTTCACTCCTTGAGATGGTTTCTTGACCTCTTTCTCTTCTTTAGATGGTTTCTTGAGTTCTTTCACTTCTTGAGATGGTTTCTTGGCCTCTTTCTCGTCTTTGGATGGTTTCTTAACTTCTTTTTCTTCTTTGGATGGTGTCTTCATTTCTTTCTCTTCTTTATGGGGTTTCTTGACTTCTGTCTTCTCGCTGGATGGTTTCTTGACTTCTTTCTCCTTTTTGGATGTTACTTTGACCTCTTTCTCTTCTTTATGGGGTTTCTTGACTTCTTTCTCCTCCATAGATGGTGTCTTCACTTCTTTTTTCTCTCTGGGTGGTTTATTGACCTCTTTCTCTTCTTTGGACAATATCTTGAGCTCTTTCTCTTCTTTAGGTTGTTTCTTGACCTCCTTCTCCTCCTTAGATGGTGTCTTGACTTCTTTCTCCTCTTTAGATGGTTTCTTGACTTCTTTCTCCTCTTTAGATGGTTTCTTGACTTCTTTCTCTTCTTTAGATGGTTTCTCGACTTCTTTCTCTTCTTGAGTTGGTTTTTCAACTTCTTTGTCTTCTCTAGATGGTTTCTTGACCTCTTTTTCTTCTCTAGATGGTTTCTTGACTTCCTTCTCTTCTTTAGATGGTTTTTGGATTTTATCGTCTTCTTTAGATGGTTTCTTGATTTCTTTCACAACTCTGGATGGTTTCTTGATTTCTTTCTTTTCTTTAAGGGGTTTCTTGACGTCTTTCTCCTCTATGGATGGTTTCTTGACCTTTTGGTGTTCTTCAGATGATTTCTTGGCTTCTCTTTCTTCTTTAGATGGTTTCTTGGCTTCCTTCTCCTCTCTAGATGGTGTCTTGACTTCTGTCTTTTCTTTAAGGGGTTTCTTGACTTCTTTCTCCTCTATGGATGGTTTCTTGACCTCTTCTTCTTCTTGAGATGGTTTCTTGACTTCTTTCTCCTTCCGTGATTGTTTCTTTACTTCTTTTTCTTCTTTGAGTGGTTTCCCCACTTCTATTTTTACTTTAGTGGGTTCTGTCACTTGTCTCTTCCCTTTAGGTCTTGTTGTTTCTTTCTCCTCCTTAGAAGGCTTCTTTACTTCTTTCTTTTCTTTGGACGGTTTCTTAGGTTCTTCCTTCTTTTTAGTCTCTTCTTCTGAAAGTAACCATCAAAGTGTTAGTTTTTCACTTACTCTTTACCAATATGTCCTATTGGTACTGAAATATGCATATTTACAGTATATGTAAACAAATAAATGATGTAGCAGCATTCTGTTGTGGACATTTTTTTGTACATATACTATATAAAAGTTAGCAACGTGGTTTTTATTTTTTAATTTCCTTAGTAAGTGTAATTACCTTTGGGCTTCGATGGTTTCTTCTCAAGTGGTTTAGCCCCTTCCTTTGGCGTTTCTTCTTTTAGTTTTATCTCTATGATTTCCTCAAGCTTGGCTTCCTCTTTTTTCTCCTCCTTTTCAGTTTTTGCAGCTTTGAGGTCTGTAAGCAACAATACATCTTCATTCACGTTACAGGTGCTTGTGTGCATAAAGTACATTCTTGTTTTCACTAAATAGGCTGCTAAATCAGTGCATTAAATCAAAACATTGTGAAATCCAAAAATAATGTTGGGAGTGAGCAATGTAAAAGGGTGCACAATTTCAAAAGTATTACCTTTAATAATGGCATCTTTAACTTCTTTTATTGCATGTCTTTCCTTTGCCTCTTTGAGAACTAAAATACATCATGCAGAAATATGTAAAAATGAACAGAACGATACAAAGTGCCATTCTGACCAGTGTTCAGAATCTCGTATGGACTTTTGGACCCAGTCATCATGACAGATAATCATGCTTGCAGAAGCACTATAAGCACTATAACGCTAAAAGCACACCACAACTAGATATTATAATGTTAAAGCAATCACACCTACATTTTAGAGCTAGACTGCAGAGTTTACATTAAGTTGCATTAATTAGTTATTCAGTTATATTTTTTCTAGATACATTATTCACTGTGAAGGGTAGATCATATAGTAGATCAGAATGTTGTTTTGTGTCCTTATTCAGAAACCCATCAATGTGTTTCTCATGACTGTTAGCTCCATCTAGCTGCCCTCGGTACTATTGGCTACACTGAAAAAGGCAATGACTGTTTGGTCTAAAGCAGGAACACTTAAGTACACTATTAGCACCTTGGAAAATAGATTAGTCTTTTCTGAGTCATCAAATGACAAGAGCACAGTTTAAGGAGCACTATATATATGTATTAGTCCTAAGATCTTCTTTCTAAGCAGCTATTCACACCTAAATCACGATTAGTTTCTGATCTAAATAAAACTTAGTTAATTAACTAAAGTTAGATTTGATCTGATTATCTCCTTTATTTGCTTCTCAAAGAGTGTCTATAATTTGTCTACTAAAGTAACACACCAACATATTGGGAAATATGCTTGTCTTTCCTGTGGTCAGATGAGAAGATTATCAATGTAATCCCTGTTTTTCCAGTACAAAGATTGGCACACAAATCATTTTTTTCCAGAATGGGACTAGAAACCATGCATAGAGATATAAATGGCAAAGGGGCCCTTTTTCCCACATGAAAGTGGAGTATGTTATGATCCCAGAGAAATCTCAGCCCTACCACCTAAGTGTTCAGATTGAACTCAAAGCTAAATTTAGAGGCTATGCTAGTACAGTCAAGCCAAGGATATGAATTGACTTCTCCCCTTGTGTAACACAAATTGAGTTAAAGATGGGTCTGGGCACGTTTTCAAACTCAACTGTGGGCCAGAACTTAAGCCCTGGTATTTTTCAGCTATACTTAAATTACAATTTGGCACCATTAAAAGTATGCTGTATTACCTATTAACAGTTGCTGCTTGAAATGTACATGTGGTTATACTGACAACTATCACTAGATTATTTTGATAGAAAAGAAAACTTGATGATTCTTGGACAACTATGGAAAGGACTTTTTGTTGCAAAAATCTGGCTAGTTTAGCTATTTATCCTTTTATCCTTCCCTGATTCTTGGTAAAACAGTAAACTAGAATATTTCCTAAAATGTTGTAATCTTTCAAACCAAATGAACACAAAATTGTTAACCAAACACACTGAAATTAAAATATGAAACATGTTAAATTCAGTAAATCAGTCATTGAACAAATATCGATTTGGCCCTTAAAACTTTAGCCATTCACAAGCAAGTGGTCCTTTTGAAACATGTTAAGAAAATGAAGATATATTAGAAATATCCACACATTCAGAAACATTTTCATTCTCTGATAATGAAAAAAAGGATGAAAGAGATGAGATGATAATGGTAAGAGTGTTGTACCTTTCTCATGTTTGTGAAGGTGTTCGTCGATGATGTCGGAGTATTCGTCTTGGTCATGAACTGTTTTGTCTTCGTCTTCAACATTGTCAGATTCGGGCATGACACTGGCATTATTGAGTTTTTCAGCTGACAGAATTTCCAAATCAAGTTGTTGGACGGATGGCTCTTCTTCTTCATCTTCATCGTCCACTTCCATCATCTCCGCTTTGACCAGTTTTTCTTCTTCCTCCTCCTCTTCTGAATGCTCGTCCTTGTCCACATCTAAAGCTTGATGATCCTGGTCAGTTTTTAAAAGCTGTTCTTTGACTACAGTGTCATCTGTTATTTCAATGTTTTCTTGGTCTCTTACTTCATCAGCATGAAGATCTTCATCTTCAGTCTCCTCCTCACCAACCTCTTCTTCTGTTTTTTTCTCATCCGCTTCCTCCTCCCTAGCTTCCACCAAGTCTTCTTCAGTTTTGGTCTCCTCCTCCTCCTCCTCTTCCTCCTCATCTTCTATTACAAGTGCTGTTGTTGTCTCCTCCTCTTCCTCCTCAGCTTCAAGATCTTCTTCTACTGCATCTTTAGTTTTTGTCGCCTCCTCTTCCTCCCCATCTCTTATCAAAACTTCTTCAGTTGGTGTCTTTTCCTCCTCCTCCTCATCTTCTACCACCGGTCCTGTTTTTGTCTCCTCCTCATCTTCTACTGCATGTTCATCAGTTTTTGTCTCCTCCACCTCCACTTCCTCACCTTCTACTTCAGTTATTCTGTCCTCTTCCTCTTCACCTTGTTCTAACAAAACTTCTTCAGTTTTTGTCTCCTCCTCCTCCTCCTGCTCTTTTACCAAAACTTCTTCAGATTTGGTCTTCTCCTCCCCCTCTTCTACCAAATCTTCTATCTTGGTCTCGTTGTCCTCCTCTTGTTTTAATGCATCTTCTTCTGTTGTTGTTTCCTCCTCCTCCCTTTTTACCGAAACATCTTCAGCTTTGTTCTCCTCTTCTTCCCCCTCAGCTTCTACCAACTCTTCCTCAGTGTTTGGTTCCTCTACTTCTTCTTCAATATCTGTTTTAATATCTTGTTTTCCTTCGCCATCCTCTGTTTTTAAGACCTCCTCCTGTTCTGTGACAACACCTTCCTCATCGTCAGTCTCCTCCTCCTCGTATGCTGCATCATCTTCTGTTTTCTCCTCCTCCTTGTACTCTTCCTCACTGTCAGCCTCTTCTGCCTCATCTACGTGTGATGGTTCATGTTCTGCCTCTTCAAGGTTGATATGTTTCACTAGCGATGTGATAGTAACAAATTAGTGCCTGTTATTGATCTTGTACCTGACTAATGAATGTGACTACTAGAAAAAAAAAATTATGAATACCATCCTCCTCGTCTGCTTCCCTTGCAACTTCACCGGGAACTTCAGCGTACTCCTCCTCCTCCTCCTCAATCTTTGAGTCTGGGGCTTTGCTTAACTCTGCAGCAGCAGCAGCTTCATCTTTGGCAGCTTGCATGATCTCTGTAACTGTACCATCAACCAATGTGACCTGTCTTATCTGACCTTCACATCTTAACGTATTTTCAGGCACAAAAGAATTTGAGGGGGTGAAATGGGAACAATGACCATTCATAACATTATATAGTACACACCACACGCTGCAGTTAATGACTTTCCCCATTTGCTTATATCATTTAAATTAGCTAAATGCCAACAAATTGTAGGAAATGACCAAAAACAATAATGCAGTGGTTCATATGTCAATACTCTCCGACATTTCTACTGTGGATGTAAATCTTTAAAAATGCAACATAGATTTTCTTTTTTCTCATAGAGTTTCATTTGAAAAAAGGGAGGACTAGGTGAAAAAGCTACAACTGAGCACTGTACTTTTAAGCAAACTTTACTTAAACAGCAGTAAATAGTGAATTTGATGTGGGCTTTTTATTAGTGGCATATTAATATATATTTCTACCCCTCTACAGGAGGTATTAGTACGACTAATAGATCAATAATAATAATAATAATTTTGAATAGGAAGAGGGTCACATTATGGGTTCTTTGTAGCCTTATGTTGCAAGGCTAGCAAGTTTCTCTACGTTTCTGAATAGAGAGATAGAGATAGAAATATCAGACAATAATTGTTAGTTGGAATAATTCATTGGTGGTTTATGTCTTTTCATAGGATTTGTTTACTAAAAGAAAAAATATAGAGCATTACCACATGTCTTCCTTTTCGTTCCACACCACTTCCCAAAAATATTACCACCCAAAATGAAAATACTATTCTGAATGATACATTTTGAAAAATGTTGTTTAGATAACAGACAGATAAAAGATGAAAACACGTCATCCAGTAGAAACAATCCAGACATTCCATACAATATATAGCAGATGTTTAAATTATTGAAATAAAGGTTACAGTTAGTCAGTAAGTCAGAGGAATGCAACTCCAAAGGACACATTATAAAGACACATTTTCATGCTCCACATATAATAGAAATCTTAGGACACAAAACATGATGTCTGGAACAAAATCAACTTAAGGGCAAAACACATCAATGCAGAGTTCTATGAAATGTAACATTCAACAAACGGTCAGTGTGACAAACAGAGGGAGAGATGCATTCACCAAAACCATATATATATACATGTATTACAATAAGTGTACAGTGGTTATCAATGATGCACATTTGTTAAATTGCAAAATGGATTTTATTCAAACAAGACCAACATACAATTTCATCGTAGTTCATTACTGCACATGACATTAGGCAAGCTTCAGACCAGTTCACAAAAAGTGTTTAGAAAAACCAAAATCAATGCAAACATGCATGAAAGGCAACTATTTTCTGGCAACACACATTGCACGTGTCCAAAACAACATTATAATGTATTTCCGTGATATATGGTGGTGTTTTCTTACCTTTTTCTAAAGGTGGCAGAAATTCACCTACATTTCAAAGAAAATATGGTAGAGCAAGAAAATTAGCTTAATTTCTAAGTAATTAATTTAGTGAGGAAAAAGGAAATATCTTCTGTCATTTCTTACCTTTCCTGTGTACCATATTTATATCAGATGGGAGAGCTACAGCTTCATCTAAACAAAGAGAAGGACCAAACATGTTGTTCAAATGGGGTGTTATATGCAGTCATATGCTACTAAGATGCTTTATATGAATAAAAACTGTAATAAAAAGTGAAACCTTTTTCAGTTACGACATTTACGACAGGTTCACCTAAAAAAGAGAAGAAAATATGATAAAGTATGCATCAAGGTGTCACTTTATTTTGCATCACTATATATGATTTTTTGATAGTATTTATTATTATAGTATATTACTAATGCACACAGACATACCTTGATCAGCAACAAGCATGCTCGACATGTAACCCACAAACAAATCTTTCTTGTCTGAGAAATCCAACAAGGCATCTTCGACAACTTTCATGGGGTCAATGGACACTTCTGGCATGATCCCTTAAAACATTAGCACAACACAGCCAGTTAGACCTATTGTTCATAAAATAAAATAAATACAACTTCCGACTGTTTACCGTTAATTTCATTGCTATACTCATTCATATCTTAGAATGAGTAATGATAGTGAATGCAAACACAGTGATACACCAGCAATAGGATTGTAATGTGGGTGATTTGGTATTTATGTCATTATATGTTAAAAATGTTAAAAGACCTTGTTCACCAATCAGCATTGTAGAGATGTAGCTCATGAGCATGTTAATCTGTTCTGTGGTGATTTCTGCAGTTCTCTTCAGAGCTGACGTGGGGCTGAATCCCATAGCATCCTGGATATCTGATCAACAGAAAAGTCAAAGTAAAAACTGCAGTTAGCAGACTACAGTAGAATGTACATTGTAGTGGTAAACACACATTTTGTAGACTATAAGATCATAGGTAAAATGTTAAAATACTGTACCTTTTACTGTGTCCAGTATTACATCAAAGATGGCACAGAGCACATCTTGAATGTATCCTGTTATTCCACTCATAAAGTCATTAGTAACAGTGAAGACATTTCTGCCAACAACCACAGGGTCAATGGAACTAATGTCAGTGGTTCCTGAGAAGGACAAAAGCGCATGCAAACAAAAGCTCCAGTGAGTTACTTCATTCAACACTTTTTGTTTTATAGACTTTTGGAAGACAGCTAAAGACCAATAGGAAAATATATTGTCCGCCAGTAATGAACAATTCTTAATGTAAAAACAAAAGTACAACACACCCACGACAAACACAAGCTAACAGTTATCGTGTTGATTTAGTAATGAATTATGGCAACAAATAAGGATTCAACAATACAGACATAATGTTTAATGTAAATACTGCACCATAAAACAATAAGAAGGTTAAAATATAGCAGCGGTACCTTTTGTTATATCCAGTACACTGTCTATGACGGCACAGAGCACGTCCTTGATGTAGCCCACTATTCCACTCGTGGTGTCATTAGTGACACTGAAGAAATTTCTGCCAACTACCACAGGGTCCATGAAGCTAATATCCATGGTTCCTGAGAAACAAATAGAAATCAAAAAAGGACAAATATGTATAATCAGTATTTTATTTTGTTAAATTGTCATTTTATTATATAAGAGGTTGCAGATTAGAGGGATGTTTAATAAGGAGAGCAAATACCTTGAACTACATCCAGAAGTGTGTCCAAAATGGCACATAGCACATGCTGGATGTAGCCCCCCACTCCACACACAAAGTCATTAATAACATTGAAGACACCTCTGCTTATTACCACAGGGTCAATGTAGCTAAGGTCAACTTTCCCTGAAAAAAACATGTGAGGGAAAAATGTATTTATTATTAGTTTAATATCATGTTATTCGCTGTGAATAAAAAAGGGAAGACAGACAAATTCCTTAGTCAGAAGTAAGCATTAAATATGAATACATACCTTTACTTATATCCAATATGGTATTTAATGCAGTGTCCACAATAGCACACAGTGTGTCCCTGATGGTGCCCGCAACTCCACCCATAAAATCATTAGTTGAATGGAAAGCTTGTCTACCGATGATCACAGGGTCAACATAGCTGAGGTAGGAGTTCCCTGTGGGTTTGGGGTAGGTTATTAGAGCCATTGTCACATCACATGCATGCAAAAATATTGACAATTTATTTTGTTCTGTTTGAGTATGAGTGTGTTTTTTATACCTTCCTCATCTGAAAAATAGCGAACAAATCCATCTTTTGCTTCAGATATTTCCTCAGCCGCGTAGGTGGCAGCGGACATGGGGTCACTTAAATCGGGTGCACATTCTAGGGCGAGATATAAGAGTCAAACATTACAATAGTGCTGAAAAATGCTGAAAAGGTGTTGCATGCATGCTGTCTCTCTTGTGTACCTTGAAACTTATTGAATAGAATGGATACTTCATCAACAGCATCGTTTACAGCTTGCATGGGGTCCGAAACGATTTGCTGAATATCTGAGAATAATAACAAGCAATATGATGATATGCATGTTTGATGATTGAAATTCTAAAATGATGCATTTTCAGGTATTCGTGACTTACCAGGGACTGCCTTGTACTCCACGAAGTCAAACATGACCACCCCAACCACCACCCAGGACAGGAGAGCAGCCAGGGCAATCAGCAGCTCTGCGGACACTTTCAGCTTCCCGAGGAGGCCCAGACCTTTGGATTTGAGAGAGCCCGTCTGTGGTGTAGCTGCTCCATTGGACCCACCGGCTGTGGAGGAGGAGGATGCGACTCCTTTATGTGGAAAAAAAGCAAAAAGATACCTAAGACACTCTGAGAACTATCATCATCATCAAGACAGTCCTGCTGTAGCACAACTTTTGCTGCCTGGTCCTCCGCTACACTGGAACAAGTAGGAACAATTGTAATTATTACATTTTTTATGTATTCTAACATATTTGATTTGCCGTTTTAGGATTGGACCTTATTCTCAGTTGCATGCAGCTGGTCACAATTCCAGAGGCTACATTCATAAGTGCATTGGGAAAGTGCTGCACAGGTATTTGCGCTTTCTTAGTGTTTTTTCATTCCTACACCTTTATAGCAAACATTTTATGGAAATACCAGAGCCAGACTTAAAAATCTGCAAACATGTATCTGCCAAATTGCAAAGAATACAGCAGAATCGACATTTACGACGGCACAGATATGTGTCAAAATCCCATATTTTGTCTAACAGCGAGCTTTGACATGTTTATTTTTTGACTGTAAAATGTCCCACTCAGGGACATTATGTGTTATGTGATTATTTAAAAACTCTTTAACATTGAAATGAGTATCTTAAAAATCTAAATTCTAATAACTATTTTTGGTCATGCTACTGAAAATACGGATCAGACAAAAACTTCTCATTGCATTTCTCTTTAAGTGGGGGATTTTATGTGGGTTTTTCCTAACATTAAATATTCATAATCAAATAATCAAATAGCATACTTTAAGTTCCAAAAACATTATTTACACTATTACTATTTATTAAGAGTGTAACATTCAAAAACTCAGCTAAAAATGATCACATTTGATTGACAGTACTGGCAACATCAGCAAACAAACCACACAACCGTCATCAGATTTGTATTCAAATGTTTCAGAACTCTGATAGGTGCGCAGAAATATATGACTTCACCTTTTCCCAACTGAGCCCAACCCACCTCAGGTGAGAAAAGCAAGAACAAAAGAAACATAAATACTGAAATCTCTCGTATGAAAGAAACAAATTGCATGTAGAACCACATTGCTCATAGTAAAAAGTTGATTGAGAAAATAGGTGTTTAGGGACTTTAATTAAGGATATGGTTCAGTGATTGAGAAACAATGGCGATGTACCATCTCGAAAACCCCCCAAAAAAACATAATAGGAGAAGCTTGTGTA
Organism: Anoplopoma fimbria; assembly: GCF_027596085.1. Lineage (NCBI taxonomy): Eukaryota > Metazoa > Chordata > Actinopteri > Perciformes > Anoplopomatidae > Anoplopoma > Anoplopoma fimbria. Next base: position 25,622,820 of record NC_072463.1, on the reverse strand, counting down.
TTTTTGACCTTGAATATTACTCTATTTTAACATACAATATTTTAAGCAACTAACTGAGCATATCCACTAACTTTGAAATGAATGCTAGGAACAGTTATAACTTCATCTCGTTGGGATGATTCTGTGAAATCTCTCACTAGGAAGTTCCAGAGGTGGCATGGTGGCATGTTTGGTATAATAACGTCCTTCCATAGCCACCTTTCCAGTCTCATTGCCCACAAACTTCAGCTTAACTATGACAGGTGTGGAATATGTCCTCTGGGATCAAAGAAAACTTTATATATAGGAGACAGTGTGGCTGATCTTTGCATTTATCAAATGTCAACCCTAGCATGTGAATTGTAATCAGATGTAAACGTATTTCCTGATGATGAGGGATTATGTGAATGAGATTGAATTAATTGGTAGTCTATGAAGATTATGAAAGGCAATAGTCACCTGTCATTTTCATTTCATCAGGTTACCCAAACACATGATGAACATAATTTCCACCTCTTAAGCACAGTCAAAAATGATTGTGATGGCATTTAATAGCATACTCGCCATCATCAACACTGCTGTACTTTCCAACTTGGACACAGTGCCAAGGTGTCAGAGAGACCTTCTCAATGAAATCTGAGCCCGATTTACTTCCTCATATGCTGTTATGAAAAAACTCATAACAGTCCCTTTCAGAATTATTCAGGATGGACAGGTGGTGTCAGTATTTCACAATAAATTGACTTCGATTCTAAAAGAAGACTGCCTGTTATTGCTCAATTCATTCACGCCCCAAAGCTTCACCGAACAAAATAATTGGTTGGAAAATACCACTTGTCTGATCTGATTACATAAGAAGTATGAGCCTATTTTCAAAATGGCAAAAAGAAAGTTGAAAACCAGAGGTCAGCCCCAGCAGCAGTCATGTCTGTCACAGGAGAGCAACGCTAATACTCTGGCTACATGATATCCTGTATTTATAGCAACCGACTTTCAACACATTTTCCTAAGAGGACAGACCTCAGCAAAACATATATTTATTGCATATCTCTTAGGCTTTCTGTGCTATAGCAAACAATAAGTGTTGTTAATTTCTGTGCTAATGCAGGTGTTACAGTCCTACCTTCAGCCATGGTAATATGGAGACAATTTCAGCTATAATCCTTTGAGTTGGTGGCAAAGCCTCCTCATGCAGAAGTGAATGGAAAATCACAGCTTCAGTAGGAACCCAATCAGCATCCACTTATATGTAAAAAAGTGTCCATGTAAATTAGATTATTCCATTTCCAATTGGTGATCCCTGTCTTCTTTCCTGGCTTGAGTAATCCAAGTTGAACTTCTTGAAGATAAAAAAAAAGGAAGTGTAAATTGTAAGATTTAAAGGTGTTGCAGAATTTGGAGCTGCCAGTGTGGCAGCATTGCATAGGGGGGTCTGGGGACGGTGGGGCAAAGGAAAGCAACGCAGGCGAAGGAAAGAGCCAAGCTAAGCAGAGGCCTGGTGAAGGGACACAGACAGAATACCGCCCAGTGTTATTGGTGCCTCACAAGGGTATAGGTCAGAGCTCAGCAAAGGGAGGCTTCAGGGTAACTTTATCCACCAGAAGGTCCGGGTTATTCTTAGCTGGAGCTCTGCACACCAGTCGCTCCGGCAAGCCTTTTTTGGCGGTTGAAGGGGTGTGTGTGAGATCAGCTGGCTCAAATGAGCACCCCTATGACACACAATACTATAACTTTTTATGACTTTTTAATGACATACTTCACTACAACTTTTGGACACGCTATACTATGATTGTTTTTCACATTTTTATGAGATTCTATTCAATGATTTATTTTAAGTATTTTATGGCATACTTTAATATTACTTTTTTATGACGTTTTTTATGACACACTATAATATGACTTGTTTTTTTACTTTCTTATGCAATACCATTCTAAGATTTTCAATGAGATGAATTTGTATGACATAGTACTCTATGACTTTTAAAATTTTTTTATGGCACACTATACTATCACTTTTTGACAATTAAAAAAATATATTATACAATTAGTTTTTGGGGAAATTTGAATGCCATCATGACAATCAATACTATGAGTTTTTGCAAAACTTTTTTGACATACACTACTTGTCAATCTGCTTAGATTTTTTATGACATACCAGACAATGACTTTTTTATGATCATTTTTTATTAAATATTTTTATACAACATTTTGTGACATTTTTGAAAACGTACTAAACTATGGGTTTTTTACAACATTTGTAATGACCCACTATAGTATGACTTTCTTCATGACCTAATATATTCTTTTTTTTTGACATTTTTAAAGGCATACAGTGCTATGACTTTTTTATGATATTTTTGATGACATACTATACCTAGACTCTTTTAACACATTTTGGAATGTTATACCATATGACCCTTTGTCTAAAAAAGGTATGTCATACTATTAATTGACCTGTCATAGAATTTTGATGACATCCTATACTATAACTTTTTTCATGGGTTCCGGGACAGAGGATGTCACATGTGTACTGATTGTAAAGCTCTCTCAGGCAAATTTGTAATTTGTGATTTTGGGCTATAAAAAAATAATTAAATTGAATTGAATTGACATACTATACAATGACTTTTTTAATGACTTTTTTCAACATTTTACACAATGACTTTATTCATGATTTCTTTCAACATACTATACTATGACTTTTTTCGACATGCTATCCTCTGACTTTTTTTATGACCTTTTTCAACTTTCTCCACTATAATTTTATGAAACAAACTATAACATGACTTTCATGGCCTTATTTTCTAAAAATGTTTTCTTTGACTTTTTTATTGACTTTTTTCGACATACAATACTATGACTTTTTTCAATATACTTTACCATGATATTTTATTTTACTTTTTCTGACATACTATACTATGACTTTTTTTATGACTTTTTTCAACATTTTACACAATGACTTTATTCATGATTTCTTTCAACATACTATACTATGACATTATAATTACCTTTTCAACATTCTACAGTATGATTTTTTTTCATGACTTTTTTCAACTTTCTCCACTTTTTTATGAAACATACTATACTATGACTTTTTTAATGACTTTTTTTTTATTGACATTTTACACAATTTCTTTTTTTTTCAACATTTTACATGATTTCTTTCAACATACTATACTATGACATTATAATTACCTTTTCAACATTCTACAGAATGATTTTTTTTCATGACTTTTTTCGACATACTTTACTATGACTTTTTTTTGACCTTTTTTCAACATTATACTATGACTATAACCTTTTTTCATTTAACAAACTATAACATGACTTTTTTCAACATACTATAGTATTCCTTATTTTCTAACAAACTTTCCTTTGACTTTTTCATGATTTCTTTCAACATACTATACTATGACATTATAATTACCATTTCAATATTCTACAGTATGACTTTTTTCATGACTTTTTTTGATATACTTTACCATGATATTTTATTTTACTTTTTTCGACATACTATACTATGACTTTTTTTTCATAACTTTTTTTTTATGACTTTTTTCGACATTTTACACAATTACTTTTTTCATGATTTCTTTCAACATACTATACTATGACTTTTCTTTTTCCATTTTTTATTTTACGACATACTATACTATGACTTTTTTAATGACTTTTTTCAACATTTTACACGATTACTTTTTTCATGATTTCTTTCAACATACTATACTATTTTTTCGACATGCTATCCTCTGACTTTTTTTATGGCCTTATTTTCTAAAAATGTTTTCTTTGACTTTTTTATTGACTTTTTTCGACATACAATACTATGACTTTTTTAATGACTTTTTTCAACATTTTACACAATTACTTTTTTCATGATTTCTTTCAACATACTATACTATGACATTATAATTACCATTTCAATATTCTACAGTATGACTTTTTTTTATGACTTTTTTCGACATTTTACACAATGACTTTTTTCATGATTTCTTTCAACATATTATACAATGACTTTTTTCGACATACTATACTATGACTTTTTTCGATATACTTTACCATGATATTTTATTTTACTTTTTTCGACATACTATACTATGACTTTTTTAATGACTTTTTTCAACATTTTACACAATGACTTTATTCATGATTTCTTTCAACATACTATACTATGACTTTTTTCGACATGCTATCCTCTGACTTTTTTTATGACCTTTTTCAACTTTCTCCACTATAATTTTATTAAACAAACTATAACATGACTTTCATGGCCTTATTTTCTAAAAATGTTTTCTTTGACTTTTTTATTGACTTTTTTCGACATACAATACTATGACTTTTTTTGATATACTTTACCATGATATTTTATTTTACTTTTTTCGACATACTATACTATGACTTTTTTAATGACTTTTTTCGACATTTTACACAATTACTTTTTTCATGATTTCTTTCAACATACTATACTATGACATTATAATTACCTTTTCAACATTCTACAGAATGACTTTTTTTCATGACTTTTTTCGACATGCTATCCTCTGACTTTTTTTATGACCTTTTTTCAACTTTCTACACTATAATTTTATTTAACAAACTATAACATGACTTTTTTCAACATACTATAGTATTCCTTATTTTCTAACAAACTTTCCTTTGACTTTTTCATGACTTTTTTCGACATACTATACTATGACTTTTTTAATGACTTTTTTCTACATTTTACACAATTTTTCTTTTCATGATTTCTTTCAACATACTATACTATGACTTTTTTTATGACATACTATACAATGTTGTTTTATGATTATTTTCATGATAGATTATACTATGACTTATTTAAAAAGAAAATGACAGTATACTTTACTAATACTTTTTATAACAGTTTTCATGGCATATAATGCTATTACTTTTTTACCCTCTGTAATGATATTGTGATCATTTCTTTTTGACAAACTCTGCTATTATTTTTCCTGACATTGTGATGACTTTAATATTTCTTTTTCAGGATATACTTCAACCTGATATAAATATTTGTATTTTATATAATAAGACCTTCTGTAGAGAGAGAAAAAGGCCTAGCAGGGATGCCCTACCTGCAACAGTACAGGAAGTTAAATTGTTCAGGTAGGACGCAATTCTACACAACACTCATTCAGTCGTTTTTCTTTCTGTCCTTCAGTGTGTGATTTGGATCAGCCACTAAACAGATCAAGAGAAGAATACAACGGACAGTCAGTGATGCAGAGAAAATCGGTGCCAGCCTACCCTCCATCCAGGATTTATACTTCTCTGGAATGAGGAAACGGACTCATAACATCATTGCTGATCCTTTACACCTTGGACACAACCTGTTTGAACTTCTCCAATCTGGTAGTCGCCTCAGAATACTGTACACCAAAACAACCAGACACAAGTACAGTTTCTTCCTGCAGGGTTCCACTCTGATGAACAGTTAAATCAGTCATGTACTGTCAAGTTGTGTCCTTTAACAGCAAAACATCCCCTGCTGCTGTTTTAGACTATAATATTTTAATTTTTTATCATTTTACAGTAACATGTATTCATCATCTGTCACTATCAATTAAAATCCTACATGCTGTGAAAACAATGTATAGACATATTTAAATGTTCATACTTTACAAAGTCATCCAGTCCATGTATATCCATCCAGCATTTATTTCTGTGCACTCTTTGTGTTGTTGACAACTTACCGAACACTTGACTTGTATATCGACGTTTTATTTTTTCATTTATTGTTGGTCATTGGTGCTTTTATATATACTTATTTATTTATTATGTATATATAGACCTGTTTGATAATTAATTGTGTACACTGTACAGCTTTCCATTCTTACATTTTTTTGTCCTAGTTTTTAGACCTTGCTTTTATTTCTGTTTCTGCATACGTACAGTAAAAGAAGTGCAAACAAACCCTGAGTCAAATTTCTTGTGAGCAGACACATATTAAGTAAATAATCGTGATTCTGATTGTAATGACTGAATTATTAAAATATTTCTTGTGCATTAATTTACATACTATATACTATGACTTTCTATACTAAGACTTTTTTTAATTCTTTTTTTGATGATACACTGTACCATTATTTAATTTTTTTTTTTTAAAAAGACATACTTTTTCACAATTTATTTCTGACAATTTTTTAAATAACACATTATACTATGAATTTAATTAGACTATTAATGAGTTTTTTATGAAGGACTATACTATGATTGTTTTCGACGTGTTTTATGAGATACTGTACTATGAATTTTTAGTGACATTTTTACAACATATTATTCTATGACTTTTTTCGTGAAATTTGTGATGACATATATAGACTAAGACTATCTAAGACTAAGACGATACAAAGACTTTTATACAGCATTTTGAATGAAAATCTATTTGAGTACTTTTTCCAAACATTTTTAATAACATTCTATACTGAGACTTTTTTCATGAAAACTTTGAAGACACACTATACTATGAGATTGTATATATAATGACTTTCTTCTTTTATAATTTTATTTAACAAACTATAACATGACTTTTTTCAACATACTATAGTATTCCTTATTTTCTAACAAACTTTCCTTTGACTTTTTAATGACTTTTTTCGACATTTTACACAATGACTTTATTCATGATTTCTTTCAACATACTATACTATGACATTATAATTACCTTTTCAACATTCTACAGTATGATTTTTTTTCATGACTTTTTTCGTGACTTTTTTCGACATACTATACTATGACTTTTTTATGACCTTTTTCAACTTTCTCCACTATAATTTTATTAAACAAACTATAACATGACTTTCATGGCCTTATTTTCTAAAAATGTTTTCTTTGACTTTTTTGTTGACTTTTTTCGACATACAATACTATGACTTTTTTCGATATACTTTACCATGATATTTTATTTTACTTTTTTCGACATACTATACTATGACTTTTATAATGACTTTTTTCAACATTTTACACAATGACTTTATTCATGATTTCTTTCAACATACTATACTATGACATTATAATTACCTTTTCAACATTCTACAGTATGATTTTTTTTTCATGACTTTTTTCGACTTTTTTCGACATACTATACTATGACTTTTTTATGACTTTTTTCAACATTTTACACAAACAAACTATAACATGACTTTAATTATTTTTTTCAAAAATTTTTTTTTTGACTTTTTTCAACATACTATACTATGACATTTTTAATGACTTTTTCAACATTTTACACAATGACTTTTTTTTTATGATGATTTCTTTCAACATTTTACATATTTTTTCATACAATGACTTTTTTTTCGACATACTATACTATGACTTTTTTTATGACTTTTTTCAACATTTTACACAATGACTTTATTCATGATTTCTTTCAACATACTATACTATGACATTATAATTACCATTTCAATATTCTACAGTATGACTTTTTTTATGACTTTTTTCGACATTTTACACAATGACTTTATTCATGATTTCTTTTCAACATATTATACTATGACTTTTTTTTCGATATGATATTTTATACTTACTATGACTTTTTTCACTTTTTTCACATTTTACACAATGACTTTATTCATGATTTCTTTCAACATACTATTCTATGACATTATAATTACCTTTTCAACATTCTACAGTATGATTTTTTTTCATGACTTTTTTCGTGACTTTTTTCGACATACTATACTATGACTTTTTTATGACCTTTTTCAACTTTCTCCACTATAATTTTATTAAACAAACTATAACATGACTTTCATGGCCTTATTTTCTAAAAATGTTTTCTTTGACTTTTTTGTTGACTTTTTTCGACATACAATACTATGACTTTTTTAATGACTTTTTTCAACATTTTACACAATGATTTTTTCAACATATTATACAATGACTTTTTTCGACATACTATACTATGACTTTTTTTATGACTTTTTTCAACATTTTACACAATTTCTTTTTTCATCATGATTTCTTTCAACATACTATACTATGACATTATAATTACCATTTCAATATTCTACAGTATGACTTTTTTTATGACTTTTTTCGACATTTTACACAATGACTTTTTTCATGATTTCTTTTATTATACAATGACTTTTTTCGACATACTATACTATGACTTTTTTTTATGACTTTTTTCAACATTTTACACAATGACTTTATTCATGATTTCTTTCAACATACTATACTATGACATTATAATTACCTTTTCAACATTCTACAGTATGATTTTTTTTCATGACTTTTTTCGTGACTTTTTTCGACATACATACTATGACTTTTTTATGACTTTTTTCAACATTTTACACAATGACTTTTTTCATGATTTCTTTCAACATACTATACTATGACATTATAATTACCTTTTCAACATTCTACAGTATGATTTTTTTTCATGACTTTTTTCGTGACTTTTTTCGACATACTATACTATGACTTTTTTATGACCTTTTTCATTTCTCCACTATAATTTTATTAAACAAACTATAACATGACTTTCATGGCCTTATTTTCTAAAAATGTTTTCTTTGACTTTTTTATTGACTTTTTCGACATACAATACTATGACTTTTTTTATTTTTCACTTTTTTCACATTTTACACAATGACTTTTTTCATGATTTTTTCAACATACTATACTATGACATTTTTTAATTACCATTTTTCAATTTCTACAGACATATTTTTTTTCATGACTTTTTTCAACATACTATACTATGACTTTTTTAATGACATTTTTTCTACATTTTTTTTTCTTTTTTTCATGATTTCTTTCAACATACTATACTATGACATTATAATTACCTTTTCAACATTCTACAGTATGATTTTTTTTCATGACTTTTTTCGTGACTTTTTTCGACATACTATACTATGACTTTTTTTATGACTTTTTTCGACATTTTACACAATGATTTCTTTTTTCATGATTTCTTTCAACATATTATACAATGACTTTTTTCGACATACTATACTATGACTTTTTTAATGACTTTTTTCAACATTTTACACAATTTCTTTTTTCATGATTTCTTTCAACATACTATACTATGACATTATAATTACCATTTCAATATTCTACAGTATGACTTTTTTTTATGACATTTTTCAACATTTTACTTTTTTTATGACATTTTTCGACATTTTACACAATGACTTTTTTCATGATTTCTTTCAACATATTATACTATGACTTTTTTCGATATACTTTACCATGATATTTTATTTTACTTTTTTCAACATTTTACACAATGACTTTTTTCGTGACTTTTTTCGACATACTATACTATGACATTATAATTACCTTTTCAACATTCTACAGTATGATTTTTTTTCATGACTTTTTTTTTCGTGACTTTTTTCGACATACTATACTATGACTTTTTTTATGACTTTTTTCAACATTTTACACAATGACTTTTTTCATGATTTCTTTCAACATACTATACTATGACATTATAATTACCTTTTCAACATTCTACAGAATGATTTTTTTTCATGACTTTTTTCGACATACTATACTATGACTTTTTTTATGACTTTTTTCAACATTTTACACAATGACTTTATTCATGATTTCTTTCAACATACTATACTATGACATTATAATTACCTACAGTATGATTTTTTTTATGACAACATTCTACACAATGACTTTTTTTTTCATGACTTTTTTTTCAACATTTTACACATACTATACTATGACTTTTTTTAATTACTTTTTTCAACATTTTACACATACTATGACATTTTTCACATACTAATTACCATTTCAACATTCTACAGTATGATTTTTTTCATGACTTTTTTACAACATTTTTTCGACTATACTATGACTTTTTTTTGACTTTTTTCAACATTTTACACAATGACTTTATTCATGATTTCTTTCAACATACTATACTATGACATTATAATTACCTTTTCAACATTCTACAGTATGATTTTTTTTCATGACTTTTTTCGTGACTTTTTTCGACATACTATACTATGACTTTTTTATGACCTTTTTCAACTTTCTCCACTATAATTTTATTAAACAAACTATAATTTCACTTTCATGGCCTTTTTTCTAAAAATGTTTTCTTTGACTTTTTTGTTGACTTTTTCAACATACAATACTATGACTTTTTTAATGACTTTTTTTGATATACTTTACCATGATATTTTATTTTACTTTTTTCGACATACTATACTATGACTTTTTTTGATATACTTTACCATGATATTTTATTTTACTTTTTTCGACATACTATACTATGACTTTTTTTTTTCAACATTTTACACAATTACTTTTTTCATGATTTCTTTCAACATACTATACTATGACATTATAATTACCTTTTCAACATTCTACAGTATGATTTTTTTTCATGACTTTTTTCGTGACTTTTTTCGACATACTATACTATGACTTTTTTTATGACTTTTTTCGACATTTTACACAATGACTTTATTCATGATTTCTTTCAACATACTATACTATGACATTATAATTACCTTTTCAACATTCTACAGTATGATTTTTTTTCATGACTTTTTTCGTGACTTTTTTCGACATACAATACTATGACTTTTTTTATGACTTTTTTCGACATTTTACACAATGACTTTTTTCATGATTTCTTTCAACATACTATACTATGACATTATAATTACCTTTTCAACATTCTACAGTATGATTTTTTTTTTTTTCATGACTTTTTTTTTTTCGTGACTTTTTTTGACGACATACTATACTATGACTTTTTTTATGACTTTTTTCAACATTTTACACAATGACTTTATTCATGATTTCTTTCAACATACTATACTATGACATTATAATTACCTTTTCAACATTCTACAGTATTATTTTTTTTGCATGACTTTTTTCGTGACTTTTTTCGACATACTATACTATGACTTTTTTAATGACTTTTTTCAACATTTTACACAATGACTTTTTTCATGATTTCTTTCAACATACTATACTATGACATTATAATTACCATTTCAATATTCTACAGTATGACTTTTTTATTGACTTTTTTCGACATACAATACTATGACTTTTTTAATGACTTTTTTCACATTTTACACAATTTTAACATGATTTTTTATGACTTTTTTCGACATTTTACACAATTACTTTTTTCATGATTTCTTTCAACATACTATACTATGACATTATAATTACCATTTCAATATTCTACAGTATGACTTTTTTTGACTTTTTCAACATATTATACTATGATGACTTTTTTCGACATTTTACACAATGACTTTATTCATGATTTCTTTCAACATACTATACTATGACATTATAATTACCTTTTCAACATTCTAGTATGATTTTTTTTCATGACTTTTTTCGTGACTTTTTTCGACATACTATACTATGACTTTTTTTATGATTTTACTTTACCATGATATTTTATTTTACTTTTTTCAACATTTTACACAATGACTTTATTCATGATTTCTTTCAACATACTATACTATGACATTATAATTACCTTTTCAACATTCTACAGTATGATTTTTTTTCATGACTTTTTTCGTGACTTTTTTCGACATACAATACTATGACTTTTTTATGACTTTTTTCAACATTTTACACAATGACTTTATTCATGATTTCTTTCAACATACTATACTATGACATTATAATTACCTTTTCAACATTCTACAGTATGATTTTTTTTCATGACTTTTTTCGTGACTTTTTTCGACATACTATACTATGACTTTTTTAATGACTTTTTTCAACATTTTACACAATGACTTTATTCATGATTTCTTTCAACATACTATACTATGACATTATAATTACCTTTTCAACATTCTACAGTATGATTTTTTTTGACTTTTTTTCGACATACATACTATGACTTTTTTTATGACTTTTTTCAACATTTTACACAATTACTTTTTTCATGATTTCTTTCAACATACTATACTATGACATTATAATTACCTTTTCAACATTCTACAGTATTATTTTTTTTGCATGACTTTTTTCGTGACTTTTTTCGACATACTATACTATGACTTTTTTATGACCTTTTTCAACTTTCTCCACTATAATTTTATTAAACAAACTATAACATGACTTTCATGGCCTTATTTTCTAAAAATGTTTTCTTTGACTTTTTTGTTGACTTTTTTCGACATACAATACTATGACTTTTTTTCAACATTTTACTTTTTTTTCATGATTTTTTCAACATATACTATGACTTTTTTCGACATACTATACTATGACTTTTTTTATGACTTTTTTCAACATTTTACACAATTTCTTTTTTCATGATTTCTTTCAACATACTATACTATGACATTATAATTACCTTTTCAACATTCTACAGTATGATTTTTTTTCATGACTTTTTTCGTGACTTTTTTCGACATACTATACTATGACTTTTTTTATGACTTTTTTCGACATTTTACACAATGACTTTATTCATGATTTCTTTCAACATACTATACTATGACATTATAATTACCTTTTCAACATTCTACAGTATGATTTTTTTTCATGACTTTTTTCGTGACTTTTTTCGACATACTATACTATGACTTTTTTATGACCTTTTTCAACTTTCTCCACTATAATTTTATTAAACAAACTATAACATGACTTTCATGGCCTTATTTTCTAAAAATGTTTTCTTTGACTTTTTTGTTGACTTTTTTCGACATACAATACTATGACTTTTTTAATGACTTTTTTCAACATTTTACACAATGACTTTTTTCATGATTTCTTTCAACATATTATACAATGACTTTTTTCGACATACTATACTATGACTTTTTTAATGACTTTTTTCAACATTTTACACAATTTCTTTTTTCATGATTTCTTTCAACATACTATACTATGACATTATAATTACCTTTTCAATATTCTACAGTATGATTTTTTTTATGACATTTTTCGACATTTTACACAATGACTTTTTTCATGATTTCTTTCAACATACTATACTATGACTTTTTTAATGACTTTTTTCAACATTTTACACAATGACTTTATTCATGATTTCTTTCAACATACTATTCTATGACATTATAATTACCTTTTCAACATTCTACAGTATGATTTTTTTTCATGACTTTTTCGACATACTTTTTTTTTTTCGACATACAATACTATGACTTTTTTTATGACTTTTTTCAACATTTTACACAATGACTTTTTTCATGATTTCTTTCAACATACTATACTATGACATTATAATTACCATTTCAATATTCTACAGAATGATTTTTTTTCATGACTTTTTTCGACATACTATACTATGACTTTTTTAATGACTTTTTTCGACATTTTACACAATGACTTTATTCATGATTTCTTTCAACATACTATACTATGACATTATAATTACCTTTTCAACATTCTACAGTATGATTTTTTTTCATGACTTTTTTCGTGACTTTTTTCGACATACTATACTATGACTTTTTTTTATGACTTTTTTCAACATTTTACACAATTACTTTTTTCATGATTTCTTTCAACATACTATACTATGACATTATAATTACCATTTCAATATTCTACAGTATGACTTTTTTTTTTATGACTTTTTTTTACACAATGACATTTTACACAATGACTTTTTTCATGATTTCTTTCAACATATTATACAATGACTTTATTCATGATTTCTTTCAACATACTATACTATGACATTATAATTACCTTTTCAACATTCTAGTATGATTTTTTTTCATGACTTTTTTCGTGACTTTTTTCGACATTTATACTATGACTTTTTTCGACATACAATACTATGACTTTTTTTATGACTTTTTTCAACATTTTACACAATGACTTTATTCATGATTTCTTTCAACATACTATACTATGACATTATAATTACCTTTTCAACATTCTACAGTATGATTTTTTTTCATGACTTTTTTCGTGACTTTTTTCGACATACTATACTATGACTTTTTTTTATGACTTTTTTCAACATTTTACACGATTACTTTTTTCATGATTTCTTTCAACATACTATTCTATGACATTATAATTACCTTTTCAATATTCTACAGTATGATTTTTTTTTTTTCATGACTTTTTTCGACTTTTTTTTCGACATACTATACTATGACTTTTTTTATGACTTTTTTCGACATTTTACACAATGACTTTATTCATGATTTCTTTCAACATACTATACTATGACATTATAATTACCATTTCAACATTCTACAGTATGATTTTTTTTCATGACTTTTTTCGTGACTTTTTTCGACATACAATACTATGACTTTTTTAATGACTTTTTTCAACATTTTACACAATGACTTTATTCATGATTTCTTTCAACATACTATACTATGACATTATAATTACCTTTTCAACATTCTAGTATGATTTTTTTATTTTCATGACTTTTTTGACGTGACTTTTTTCGACATACTATACTATGACTTTTTTATGACTTTTTTCAACATTTTACACAATTACTTTTTTCATGATTTCTTTCAACATACTATTCTATGACATTATAATTACCTTTTCAACATTCTACAGTATGATTTTTTTTTTCATGACTTTTTTCGTGACTTTTTTTTCGACATTCAACATACTATGACTTTTTTATGACTTTTTTCAACATTTTACACAATGACTTTTTTCATGATTTCTTTCAACATACTATACTATGACATTATAATTACCTTTTCAACATTCTACAGTATGATTTTTTTTATGACTTTTTTCAACATACTATACTATGACTTTTTTCGACATGCTATCCTCTGACTTTTTTTATGACCTTTTTCAACTTTCTCCACTATAATTTTATTAAACAAACTATAACATGACTTTCATGGCCTTATTTTCTAAAAATGTTTTCTTTGACTTTTTTCAACATTTTACACAATTACTTTTTTCATGATTTCTTTCAACATATTATACAATGACTTTTTTCGACATACTATACTATGACTTTTTTTATGACTTTTTTCGTGACTTTTTTCGACATACTATACTATGACTTTTTTAATGACTTTTTTCGACATTTTACACAATTACTTTTTTCATGATTTCTTTCAACATACTATACTATGACATTATAATTACCTTTTCAACATTCTACAGAATGACTTTTTTTCATGACTTTTTTCGACTTGCTATCCTCTGACTTTTTTTATGACCTTTTTCAACTTTCTACACTATAGCTTATTTTTTAACAAACTATAATATTACTTTTTTCGACATGCTAAGTTTTTGATGACATACTAAACAATGTTTCCTTCTTGATATTTTAATTACACACTATACTATGACTTTTTTCATGCCATTTTTTTTACGATATATACTATACTCTAAATTTTTTCATGACATTTTTATGACACACTATACTAGTACCTTTTGCAACATTTTTTTTGTATCCAATTACTTTTTAATCACATTTTCATGACAAACTACACTATTATTTTTCATGATATTTATGACATCATTTACTATGACTTTTTTCATGACATTTTAATAGCAAACTATGCTATGACTAGTTTTATAACAGTTTTCGTGAAATAAAATAGTATGAGTCTTCTTTTACATACACTACTATGACTTTTTTGCGACAATTTTTGATCATATACTTTTACGACACACCTCACTATGACATTTTCATGGCATACTATGATATTACTTTTTTAAGGCATTTTTGATAAAATACTATACAATGACTTTTTTATCACAATTTTCATGAGATTCAATACTATTACCTTTTGCATCATTTTTTTTGACACAGTATACTTTGACTTTTTAATTATATTTTTCATGACATACTATACTATGACTTTTTTATGACATTTTTGAAGACAGACTATAATATGACTTTTTTATCACTTGTAATTTTATAATGTTTGATTAAATACTATACTATCAGATTTGTAATAACATTTTTGATCATATACTACACTTTTTACATACATTTTGAGATATTTTAACATTTTCTTTTTGTATCTTTACAGCGTAGCTGCGGCACTGGGGGTCACAGGCCTGATGATGAGGGTGAGCTCCAGAGGTACAGGAGGAGGAATGTATCTCTCCTCCCTGAGTAGCCGCAGTAACAAATCCTCAGTGTCCTGTGGCCAGCGGTAAACACGTGTGTTCTGAAGCCAACATGGGACATGTTTCTGTGAGGAGTATGCATAACAGCGTTATTTTTTGTGTTGTAGTAGAGAAAGATTTAAGTAGAAATGGTGGACAAACTGCGTAACTGCTTAACTTGAAGTTATTAAAACAAAAATCCTTTTCTGACCTGGGACGCATTAAGGAAGAGAAGCGGTATAAATCTGAAATTCAAGCTGCCTTGTTGGAAGAATTCATTCTGCATCTGGAACAATTTGATTAAACATTTTAGTACCTATAAGCAATTAGTCTCAGAATCATGTCTAATTTAAAGAAATATGTTCTCACCATGGAGTGAATATATTTAGTGTGTAGACCATGGCTATCCAGTACAGATCCTTCAATGTCCGCCTTATACTTTGGACTGATGGCAATGATAATCATGGTTGATGGCTGTTAAAAACACACAAACACATTTTGGACACATTCACTGTCTGAAAAGACAAATTTAACACAACATTTAGAATTTAAAAAAAAGAGTTAAAAAGGACACAAAACATTTTTGTCAGATTTTGTATTCTAAGTCATTACTTAAACTTACATCTTTCAGGTAACTGTCCTTCCACTTGTTGATATCCATGCGTCTGATGGGGTTGTCAAAAATGTCAATCTGTGAAATTAAATTTAGGGCTTTAAGTTAACTGTTGAGTGTTTTTATTTTTTATTTTTTATCTGACTTTTGAGAGAAGAGATATTAGCTCACAGCTAGTCGAAAACCCTGCTTTGTGAGGATGTCTCCAAAAAGGACAATCTCTGAAGAAATGTCCGAAGAATAAGTTATAAAAACGTTTCCTGAGAAGAGAAGAGATCTTAAAATCCAAATAAATGTCAGAACAATTTACTGTGCAATAAACATCTTACAATTTATACAATTTAAACAAAGTACAGCCTCACAAATAAACATGAAATTGAATCAATACAACTCTCCATAAAAAAGTTTCAATATGATAGTATTTTGCTGAGAATGGGTGCTCTGGATGTCCATTTAAAACATTCCACTGACTCTGCTGGTGTTTGTCCCTCTGGTGTTACCCAGAAATATTATGTATGGAAATAATATCTTTCAACAATGCAAATCAAAAACTTTATTTTCATTTTACTCAACTTCTATTGTGCTATGTCCTGTAAAAATAAAAAATAAATGTCATGACGAGTGGGGTATTAGAATCAGCTTCAATGGCCAAGTAATTGTGCACAAGGAATCCGACTCCGGGTTTTGTTGCTTTCAGTGTACATACACAGAAAAAGATATACTGACAACAAACTGAACAAAGGTAAACATAAACATTTGACTACAATATATATTTCAGCACATGTTCAGCACATAATTAATCACCTTTGAGAAAATAAACCAAAGTCTAATTTTGCTCACCTCATGCATTAACAACAGAGGTAACAATTGAGTGTATCCTGTATTTAACAATTATTTCTGATCTTTTTTACCGAGGCTCAAAACAGACATGACAGGTTTATGATCATAAAACCAATAACACACCTTACTACCTGTTGTTACTTCCTCATAATTAGCCCTGCACAATTATTGCTCCACAGCCATTAATCATGATCAGCTTTTTAGGGCATACTATACTATGACTTTTTTTGATTTTTTTTGTTTCCTTTTTTCTCACGTGCTCAGTCTGTTTTCATTTTACACAATATGCAAATATTGCCCGGTAACTTTCCTAAACTAAAAATAATCTCTTCCTGCATTTTCAGTTTTGAAAAGATGGTTGTTTCTTACAGTTTCTTATTCTCTTTTATCAGTTGGTAGTCCTTGTATGTTAAATATTTTAGTAGGATGGCTGAATAGAATAGAATAAAAGTGACTCACGGCACTCATCAGGCAGACTGATGGTTCTTCTTTTCTCATGTGGATGTGAGACAGATGCCTCTGCTCCTGCTGAGCTCAGGTTCATCACGCTGACCTGTGACACGCCCTCCATGGGGGGGACGTTAAACTGGGGCACGTTAACTGAGACACTTCCCTCAGCCGCGCTGTCATTCACAGAGTTACCACCATGTCTGAGCCTAATTCAGTGTCAAATAAATAAATAGAAAAAAAAGGATCATAGTTTGAATTGTGCTGACATGTTATAGTCTGTGTAATATGCAAAGTAGTTGCAGTACCTGGTTCACTGCATTTTTCACAAACATTACCGGTGAGCTTTAAGGAACTGTGTGGATTTGTGTTCTAATGAGTAAGGTTGCAAAGGGAATGCACCTAGTCTGTATTTCAAGTTTCTTTTGTTTTTTTTACCAGTTTTGTGTGTCATCCCAGTGTCTTCTGGGCAGGCAGGAAGCAAAGTGGTGACATTGCTGAGGAGGGTATGTGTTGAGTGGACTGAGGTTGTACTGGCCTTCTCCTGCAGAGTGATAATACCTGACATCCATAGTATGATGAACGTCTGTCGACATAGTTTATGCACATGATGAAGGCAGAAAACGGGCTGGAGAAGGAGGTTGCCAGCTCAAATACATGTACACTCAGCTAAATGAAAAAATCATACAACTGCTGCAAAAGAAAGTGGTGGGAAGTGAGCACACCCCACACTCTAGTTCAGAGTGAAATATTAAACTTTTTACATTATCTGAAAGAAAAGTTACTTTACAGATTTGAAATGGACAGCATTGTTATGGATTGAAAAATCTAGAAGTATATTAAGTAGTAAAAGTTTCTTTACCTAATTCAACTACAACATTAAAGTACTGCCTCAATGTTTTTACATCAGAATTAATAAGTCATTAATATCTTATACTCCAATGCTGAAAAGTACCATTCTGATGCATAATGAGTATACTTTAACACTACAAGTACATTTCGCAGATAATACTTCTCTATTTTTACTTGCAGTATTTTGAATTCATGAATTTTTCTTGTAGTAAAGCATTTATACACTGTTGTTTGGCTACTTTTACTTAAGTCAGAGATCATAATACTTGCTAATAGCGTCATCTTTTTTCTTCTTCTTCTTCAAGCAGACTGCATATTAACCATTTAGCCCTTTTCAATGAAAATGAATTAAATATACTTAATAAATGTGTTCTTACCGCAGTTGTTCATGTAGTGGTGAGGAGGTAGGAGGGGTCTGTAGTGGGGCCACTCATCAACAGATCTTAGCGGCAAGGGAGGCTCAAGATATTCCTCATCCCTTAAAATACAAAAAATATATAATTTATTTAATTAATTCCGATTATACTCTATTCTTTGACTGATTTCCTAACTCCAAAATAATACTTTTTTCACCGAGTTGTGTCTCTGTTTTCAGGCTCTGTTGTTACACTCTGCTCAGGTCCACAGTCCCAACATAAGCTCTCTCTTCTAGTGTCGCCCTCTGTGGTCTCTGCAGGACGAGGGCGATGGTTGAGATCCATCATGGCAGAAGTAGCTCCTCCGTCTCCTGGCTGTCTGTGCTGCATCCACTCTACCTGCAGTGCATCACAAGCTGGCTGACTCCTAAACTCTTGGTTCACTTGTCCGACTCTATGTGGTCCTTTTTGGCAGAAAAAATCTGCATCCGTGTAACAGGTCGGTAGGAATCTATCATGTTGTGGATTAGCATAACATATTTGGTTTACTGAGACTTCAGGGCTTAAAAGTTGATTGGAATTTTCTAAATGAGTTGTGGTGGAAAACACCTTTAGTTCTGGTACTTTTTCAGATTTCTCCATCTTAACCAGGTTACCTCAGCATAACTTGAAGTCCTGCAAGTAACAGACAGAAGCAGAAAAATATTATGAGTTATCATCATAAGTTAGAAGAATAAACACAGAATTACAGGTAAATTGGCAGTTTGATTAAAAGATAGTTAAACTAGGACATTGAAATGATTTCACATGCAGTTATCAATATACCTAAATGGTCTTTTGTACGTACCAGGAGTCTGAAAAGAAAGAGTAGCATTGATATACCTGTTCTCTGCTGGATTCTTTACACTCCTGCGAGTGCACAGGCATGTGTGTGCACAGCCTGCTATATGCAAATTCTTCACGGCTCAGCTGCATCCAATCAGAGACAAGAATGTAGTGTTTATGTTGCTCATCCAGATTGGCCTAGAAAGATTATCTGAAGATACTATTCAAAAGTAGAGTCTTAGTCCTGGAATTGATTTGTTAAAATGATTCCCTAGAAATATTGCTCGGTTATAGGAATAACAAGGAAACAGGAGCTTTGATACATTAAAGCTATACTACTTGAATGACTAACATACTATATTCACATACAATTCCACAAAGAAAGTGAATGTTTAATCAGAACTGAATTCCAAACAATTAAAAAGCTGAAGTCATGATGAAAAATGTACAATGAACACAAATTGAATAGGTAATAAATTCATGTTAAAATCATGTTGTCCTTGTGACAAGTCAACAGTCAGTCGTTTCAGCTACACTTAAATAACTTTAAGATTTGTTCGGTTAAGTTTCTCGTGTTGCTGCATGTTCCCTGAAGACAGTTAGCCGTCAGCTTTAAAACCAGTCACTGACAAGTGGTGAGTCCACAGGACGGTGGGGGCAAGATTTTTTTATTTCAAAACCAAGATGTGTACAAGTAACAGACAGAGACAATAAATAATGTAGAGACCAAAACATGTTCTGTATATCTACTGAATCAAGGCAAACAAAGTGATATAAAAACAGTTTTTTGCTCACCTTTCCATCTTTAAAAAGCAACTTAAATACGGACAGAAATGGTGTATTGTCCTGGAATGCACACAGTGAGAGGTTTGACACTTGAGGATGATTAAATGTCATACAGAATAGCAGATTTCCCTGGAGAAAACCCCCCCCCCACACAGAATTCTGTAATCTTAACACATACAACTGCTGAAATGTTGAGCAAAATAATACGTTTGGTCTCGTAAACATGTTATTTCCGGATACACATTATGGAGGGACAAACACAGATCACTTCCTTTATTCCCGTCAAGTGGCAGTTTGTTTGTTGTTTGGCTGCTGAAGCGAAAAGACACAAATTCTTACACAGCCGGCTGCCATACATTAATGCAACATACATTTTAAAATATTGCCAGTACAATAAGCAATCAGCCCAAGAATAGTTGCAATTGAAGAGGAAGTCAGCCTCCTTTTCAACTACAAGACGCTGAACTAAAAGTCACTTTAAGCCGATCTAGAACTCATTGGCAGAAGCTGAAATGGGATGAATGCACTTAATATTAGGGCAGATGCCATACAAGTTTGGGTGGAAGAGTCCATGATGCACTAAGTTAGTGTGTAGAAAGCATGAAGGCATTCTCTTACATTATAAGAATATTACTAAACATGAAAAGGCAAAAACAGGTGTTATAGTACATCTAAGTTCCTTGAGAAGAGGAGAGCAGTATCCTTATGTTCACCTTGTAAAAAAGGTCAGTGGACTCCCAGAAAGTTTCTGAGATGCTTCGGTTCACGATGTATTTAACTATTACCATTCCTACAATTATTATGTCACGATTATTTGTGAGCCTCACACGTTTTTCTACGAGTCGTAAATCTGAATTAACTTTGACCTTCAATTAAAAAAAAAAAATCCACACATTTCCAAAATATCAAAAGTAATATAAAAGGAAACAAAAAAAGAGATAAGTAAACAAGCAATTGTATTTACACTACATACAAGTTACATAACATGACTCGCAGTCATATTTAACTCCTCGTTCATCTCAGCACCCCCTCCCACCTCCAAAACATCCTTTGATTTGATAGTCACTATGCTGTCAAAACAGCAGCTGTCCCAGTGAAGCTTGGAAGTCAAGAAGTCAGTCAATGAGCTTTGAATCGAGAGAGAAAAGGTGGAGTTCGGCTCCCTCTGGTGGGAAGCCGGTGAAATGACATGAGATGAGGTCAGCGGCGCTCAGAGATTATCCCCCGGCTGGTACTGAGGCTCAGTGGCAGTGAAGTAGTCCTCCAAAAAGGCCTGTAGGTACTCAAAGGTGGGCCTCTCCTCCGGGTCTTTCTTCCAGCACTGCACCATCAGCTCGTGCAGGGATGAGGGGCAGTCCTGCGGGCACGGCATCCGGTAGCCTCGCTCCACCTGCTCCAGCACCTCACGGTTGTTCATACCTGGAGAGAGGAACACAGAGAAATGAAGGCCAATGTGGCTGAAAACTCATCTTTCTAATAAGAACCTCACATCACTGTCTCAGTTTAATTGCCTTCTTCATGAGCTGTTTCATTTAAAAAAAAAAAAAATGGATGAGGTTTTTGCCTTCACAGAAACAATGTCAGGACATTTAACAGCAGAAAGAATAACTGAATGCATTTAAAGAAAACAATACAAACACAAATTTAGTGAAAAGAATGAAGACCAAAAATACTGCTGAAAGCTCTAAAAGCTAAAGTGGACCTTTGAGTTTAGATTATTTTGGTAACAAAATGTATACTGTTCCAAAAGGTCAACAATTAACTTTCATGCTTGATAATAGAATGGACTCAAAATGACTCTATTAAGAAGTAAGTAGAGACCAACTAAGACTAGATTTTTGAGACAGATTCTGAAATAGATAGATAAGAGTTGAAAAAGTGTTTCTTACAAACACATTAAAAACAAACCCCTGACTCCACCTGCCATACATTGCATTTGATGTATGTACCGGTTATGTTTTTAAAATGTTCTGAAGTTCACCATTATGATGTTTCATTTTTACAATGTTTCATTTCTCTGAAACGTACTGTTATATTGTTTCTCTAGTATATCTTTCATTCAATAGTATTCTGATCTGTTTTTTTATTTGTTAGTTGCTTTCTGGAGCCAGGCACAAACAGATTTAAAATCATTGTACTAGTTAAATAAGTAAGCTTTTTCTTCTTCACTGATATTCTGAACCTCCTTTTAAAGCCTAATATATGATATCAAAATGTGTATAGCAGATAAGAACAAATTCATTTCACAAGTTCATGCAGTCCTCTGGGAACGTTGCTCTGCATTATGCATTATGCAAAATGTAATATACGTTATGCAACATGCTGCTCTTTTTTTAGCTGGCTAGTGTCACAGCAGACTCAAACACTCTCACGCACTCTGCATTAATGAAATATAAGCAATCCTCTGGAGTTGAGGAGTGATTATATAATCAAAAGATCCACATAGCTACTCACTCACCTGGATAGGGCACTCTGCCCTTGGTCACCAGCTCTGTCAGCAGTATGCCAAATGACCACACGTCTGACTTGATGGTGAATTTCCCGTAGAGAGCAGCCTCAGGAGCAGTCCACTTTATCGGAAACTTTGCACCTATAAGAAATAAAAATATGTGATTTTTATTTTTCAAATAAATAGAAATAAAGCTACAACATTTACCAAAACTGAAGGAGTAAGTAGGTCAGTCTTCTCTGTGTGAATATCTTCCTTCATCTGTGATTTCATTAGTACAGAGACATGAGGACGTAATAACATCCCAATAGGGAAAGAAACCGGAACAATTCCATTATCTCTCTCAGCGTCAGTTTGCACTTGGCCCAAGATGAACAAGTAAATATTTAAATTGCTAACAAATGAGTGACTGAACATGTTGACAGAGTGACTAACGGAGTCTGGAAGTCCTCCTGGTGTAGTTCACATCTGCCAAAACAATCAGGGGAACAAAAGTGTTTGAGTGTTTCAGGGCAGGGCTTATTGCTCAAGTACACTTATTCCTCATCCTTCCAATGAGATACACAGCAACAGATTCAGTTTTTGATAGAACATGTGCTCATCTGTCTTAAATCCTGCAGGGCACCCTTGTACACATTTGATACTCTGTTGTCTTTGTGCCATGCTACAACCACATGTGCTTCTGTTTTCCACTGGTGTCAAGAAAAAAAGCATTCCTGCTCATTTTCTGCTCTTATTCTGAGAGTAGTGTGTGTGTGTGCACATGTGTGTTTAGAATGCATCTTGGAATTAAATAAATGGAATAAGTCGTCTGCCAGGCCGCTAACTTATTACACTGATGTTGAGGTTTTCAGAAGGGGACAAAGAGAGTACTACAAAACAGATACACAAGTCACAAAAGAATCTCTATTACAGCAAAGTCCTGCTAAGAAATGTCCAGACTGGGACCAATAGATTAAACGTTTTCTCTTTAAAAAGGCGGCTGCCGGTTGCTGCAGCTTTTTTTAGGTTCAAAATTAGCCTAGCTATAAGATAAGTACTTATTAAATGGAAATTTACACAATACTAATTCGTTTAAAATGCTACACAAGTTATAATTTAGTCACTCAATGTTACATGTTACACAAGGTACTAGATTAACCAAGTGGCAAAACGAACGTTAGCTGTAAGCTTGCTAATATATGAGTAAAAGTGTTGCATAATGTGGTTGGCAAATTTTGTCATGACACTTGATTAGAATGATGTTTAACAGCATCTATATACATCTATTCACAATGCAGATAATAATATCCACAGGAAGTGCAAGTCACACAGAATTTAATTGTGTATTGTGTCTGTGTTTTCAGATTCAGAGTTATGACTCCTAAAAGGGGTTGGATTTTGATGCAAATTGGTTCTATGGGTTTTAAAGTACCTTAACTGACACCATGCTAACGTCCTAAGAAGCAAATTCATCTATATATGCATTTATAAATGAAACAAAGTCATGCCTACATGTACAAAATATGTTATTATGGAAGTTATGTCACAGCTTGTGATGCTACAGTGACTGTGTATTTACATAGTTGATTGCGTTTGATTGGACCGTGCTAGAGACGTTTCCTAGCAAACAATTACCTAAGTCTTTACAAGTTCCATTTAGTAAATCAGTAGTTTGAAACTGGCAAGTAGTTGTATAGGAAAAACATGGAAAAGGTTTTTCAAAAAAACTAAGATGTATTTATGAAAAGCTGGTGCAACCCAACCAAGCAGTCATACCTTGTCTTGCTGTGTATTCATTGTCCTCAATGAGCCTGGCCAGACCAAAGTCAGCTATCTTACACACCAGACTTTCTCCGACTAGGATGTTGGCAGAGCGCAGGTCTCTGTGGATGTAGTTCATCCTCTCAATGTATGCCATGCCTGCTGCCACCTGGGAAATTGAGTTATTTTTTTCCAGTGAACATCGTATCACTTAACAGTGTCAAAGTGAATAACTCTGTGCTAGGCAAGATGTGTTAGTAGTCTAACAACCATTTTATGAGCCGCAAAAACGGCTCTGCAATAGAGAGGATAATCTCTTCACTGAAAGCCCCATAGATCTGTCATGTCTGCAAAATAAACTCCAGCTTCAGGTAGGATTACTTATCGACTCACAGGAAGTGATGAATTACAGCTTGGAACAAAATAACTGCAGTGATTGACTGCTGCAATTGTAATTCTAAATCACTAATTTTAGATTATTTGTTTTCCATTTTGTCTTCAAATAAATTCATCACAGACCAGCCAAACTGGTGAGTTTAAACTTTTGAAATACTAACATTTTGGCCTGCTAAAATGAGGGGTTGCCTGATGAAACTGTAAACCCTTGCTTAAAATCAAGATGGAAACGGTTGAAATTATGTGACAAAAAGCTTATATAAATAAATACTTAACGGCTGGAGATGATTAAAGGGAATAAAGCTCCTAACCCTAAAATCTCTTTCAGAGTGCTCTGGTAACACATCCAAAGTGTACAGCATCAAGAATTGACATCATTTTGAGCAGCGTACCTGAGCTGCCATGTCCACTAGATTTGGCAGTTTGAGGCTTCGTCCTTCTCCATCTTTGAGGAAGTCAAGCAAACTCCCTAAAATAAAATGAAGGAAAATGAGTTAGGTAATGTTGTCTCATATTGGCTTCAGCTGACAGATTTTCCCAAATTGGGTTCAAAACGAGAAAAGTACAACATTGCAACTAATGTGACATAAATTCTGGGATACCTGCCAAATGTTACACTTGGCTCACACATTAATTTGTTATTAAATATATCAGAGAATCTCTTTTTTCTGAAGTCACTCCTGTACAACCACAAGTTGTGTTTGTATCATTGTAATAAATTGTATTTGTTACAGTATAGTGACGTGACCATACTATGAAGTAGGACACATAACTGTACTGTCCATGCAGATGCATGAATTATGTACATACTGTGTAGGTGTATGCACATATCCATGTATGTAATATTCATAGTGTCTTTTTTACGTGTCAGTTTAAAATAGCATCTACCTTTGCACATGTACTCAGTGACGATGTAGATGGGTTCTTCGGACACCACGGCGTAGAGCTGCACCAGCTTGTCGTGTCGGAGCTTCTTCATGATCTGAGCCTCCTCCAGGAAGGACTCTGGGGACATGGTGCCAGGCTTCAGGGTCTTCACCGCAACCTTGGTGGTTCCATTCCACGTGCCTGACATGAAAAAAAAAAAGGTTTTCAAGAGTAATTCCCTGGAGGTTAGTGACTGGCATTTCATCAGGATTTCATTTTCAACAGGAGATATTCACCGTTCGAAAAAGATGCGGCATAGTTTGACAAAGTGAAATGTGAGAGGTCTGAAGAGACATGAAAGTACATGAAAGTAATATGTAACTTAAATCTACTGTGGTTATCTATCAGTTTTGTGATTTTTTATCACTTGTGTTAGTTTAAATAAAGTATAACACAGATAATTGACAACAAACAGTGGCTGAAGGTTGCTCAAGTACAGACCTTAGTGAGGCATAGTGTGGGGCAACAATCATACAAATCCAATTAAATTCTATGAAATAATAAAAGTATCAATGACATAGAATATGGGAGACTAACTATGATCTGAGTGTATCAAACTTACATGCAATTTTAGCATCCACTACCCATTGTCGAATTAAGTTTTACTGAAGCCATCTGAACTATAACAGCATGTGTCTGAACCTAATTGGACATAACAAATACCATATACAGGTTTGAACTGGTCTTAAAGTCGTTAGAGATCCTGAATCCAAGCTGAAATCATGGGAAGTTAAAAAATCTTATTCCAGTCCAAAAGGAAACTGAGATTCAACAGAGATGAAAATTCCTAAATGAAATCACTCAAAGCAAACACTCCTCCCTCTGGGTTACATTAACTGGGTGTTAGTTTGAAATGATCCAACACATGCAGTATGTTTAGCAACACCGCCCACAGCTGTCCAAAGCTTCATTTTTGCCAAAAGAGGACGCCAAAAAGATACGCACCCATCCAGACCTCTCCAAACTGGCCGTTGCCGAGACGTTTGATGAGCTGCAGTGACTCCCGCGGGATCTCCCACACGTCTTTGGTTTTGACGGACAGGTCGGTCAGACGAGGCATGCCTTTGTGGCACGGTACTATCAGTCGGCAGCACAGCCCTGCAGCCCTGGCTGGATTAACCACGCAGTGTGATTTTAAATGATGGTAAAGTAGTACAAAACCATATGACATTTTAATTTTAAGGGAGGGGGAAGCAGACACAGATCCTTTATGACAGGGACGTTTTGCAAATCCCCCATTACTGTAGTCTTACCAGAGTAGTGTTGCACTAGCTGCTGGAGTGTCTCAAATTGGGCCCTGGTGGTGATGTAGTAGCCTCCACTGTCCAACTTGCGAATCTTGTAGTGCTTGACATGGTCTCCCTTGACATCATCCCAGTCCTGGATGGAGAGAGAGTAGGCCCCTGGAACAGAGACAACACCGATTACGCTTGTGTGCAAAAGATTTAGGGCGATGAATGTGGAGCAACTGCATAGTTAATAACATCCATCCATCCATCCATCCATTTTCCGTAACCTGCTTATCCAGTTAAGGGTCGCAGGGGTGCTGGAGCCGATCCCAGCTGTCAATGGGTGAAGGCAGGGTTCACCCTGGACAGGGAACACCCTGGACAGGGTTCACCTGGACAGGTCTCCAGTCTGTCACAGGGCTGACATATAGAGACAGACAACCATTCACACCTACGGGCAGTTTAGAGTCTTCAATGCACCTAAGCTGCATGTCTTTGGACTGTGGGAGGAAGCCGGAGAACCCGGAGAGAACCCACGCTGACACAGGGAGAACATGCAAACTCCACACAGAAGGTTGTCCAGCCCGGGAATTGAACCCAGGCCCCTCTTGCTGTGAGGCGACAGTGCTAACTGCAAAGTTGGTCTGATGATTATATTTTAGGTGTGTCTATAAATAAACTTCTTCTTATGTCAGCATGTTAGATGCAGCTTGGTCAGAGTACCTTTGGTTGTTTCACTCTCACGGATGAGGAAAGTGCCTCTGGCGTTGCCGTTGGAGAGCAGTTGCCTCTCTGCATCCTTTCGGCCTAATTTACCAAAGTACCAGCTGCAGTGGGAAAAAAGAAAGAATCAAACTATGGAGTGTAATATTTGATTTAAACATCTTTTCCATTTTCTGACTTTTATTCTTACTGTACGCGCCTCTTTGACACAGTTTACAAAAGGTGGTGAGATGAGCTCTAAAATATTTATGATATGGGCTCTGCTGATGAAGCTGCCGTGTGTGCTCATTTATAAAGAAAAAGTTCAACTCACTCCTCAGCTTGGATTGAGTCCACTGGAGCAACATAATTGCTGGGAATGTAACCAGTTCCACCTGTAGTGAGAGAACGAGCCTCCCACCAGTCACCCTCACTGAGGAGAGAAGAATATAGAGAGATGGAGGATGGAGGCAGTTTGGAATAAACAGAGCAACCTTTTACACATTATACACAAAGGCACAAAAAAGCACTCAGTAGTGAATCAGATTTATTGTCTGTCCTGTCTCTGAGAGCCGGTAGAGAGCACAGAAAAACAAACTACAAATCAAGTTGTTTTTCTAGTGCGTGGGCCCCTGAAGCTTCAGTGAATCATCATCAACTGAAGTCACATGTACAAAAGTCATCCCTTATGATAGTCAAAATGTATCTTTGATAGTTTTCTTTTTATTACAAAAATGGGAGAAAACTTGTCTTTGGGGTTGGTCATGTTAAAAATGGGATATGGTTAAATCCAGATTTATGTAAGGGGAAAAACACATCGACATGGAAACAGTCTTAATCACAACATCGGCTCTCAGATGGGAAATGACCAACCCACAGCCCTGAAGCTTAGGAGCAGTTTCCACAAATATACTTAAAAACAGTTTTATTCTCTTTTGAAAATAAATGGGGGATATATACACAATAACTGCAGAATCATTGAAGTTTATATTAACCAACATGGCAAGTGAGGAGAATTTAAATTTCAGTTTGACTTTAAAATATAAGGTAAGGATCTATACAATTTGACACACCACATATGAATTGTGTAAAAGCAGAGCAATCCTGTCACTATTTCTACACAACAAATCTAACAATACATATTTCTTTTCTTCGATGTGATCTGTTGTGGAAGTGCCACTGAATCAAATAACTGAAAGAGCTGTATTTTAAGGTTTTAGCGAAGAGTACTTGGGGAGTAGTTAGTACACGTTTGGATATATGAGTCTTGGATCTTACTGCACGAGTTGTTTGAGAGTTTTGTTATAGTTTTGCTGTGGTTAGACATTGTTCCCATTTACTTCACTTCATAGAGACTTTTCACCATTTTTTGATACTCATTCGCCGTGAGTAAGGTTTTATTCAAAGGGTGAGTAATCTATATACAAATGGTCATTTTGTGGGTGAAGTAATCCTTTAAAACATGACAAGTCTGTCAGGCGTAACATGTAACATAACCCTCATAAACCGGGTCAGATCCATAACAAAAAGACCTGTTTCTTCTGTCTGTGTCATTTCTGTCCAAATGCAGCATTAAAACATTCACGACAGACATAAAACAGAAAGTTGGAAATCAACACCGCCACCCTAAATGCTGTCATGCAGATGTTTCCACACTTACGTGCTGTTTAGGATCTGGAACCTCTCCCCCTTTCTGAAGCTGAGGTCATCCTCAGTCCTGGCTTCATAGTCGTAGAGAGCAACAAACAGAGTCACCCCTGCAGGGAAACAAAAAGTGACATGTGGTGGTTAGAGTTAGGAGAGGTGAACTGTATGGATGAAGTATTATGTTTTTGATTTTAGCTGTGGTTGTATTGTTGGGTGAGTTCATCTGTCTCACACATGTGCTGCTTGTTATGTAATGGTAATAAGAATCACTGCCCTCTTCATTCATCGTTTCCTGCATCCCATCTGCTATTCTTTCATTTTAAATTAAAATTCTCACGATCTGTTTTATATTCCATGCATGTATATTATGCACTAGATACAATTTAGACAGATTACATTACATTACATTACAGTCATTTAGCAGATCTTCCAAATCTTCGGGATATTTATTTTTATGTCTTATTTTCAAACTAATCATGATTTATAATACCATATATTATTTCATAACTTACGTCTGTGGTATGGTAAATAATTGTTTTACATTATTTAGTTGCTTGTTATGCTTTTTGGGGGACTTTTCCCCCCTTGTGTATTAAATGATATTATTGTTATTGTTATTGAAGCCCTACAGAGTGCATTTGAATATTTCTGAAGGAGACTTGCGTTCATACCTTTTTGAGACCAGATTCCACCCATGACTTTAGCCCTACACAGAACTCCTTGTTTTGCACACAAAAAAAAGAAGTCTGACTCTAAACCTTATCAGACAGAGCATCTTTTAGGAACAGTTAATGCTGCCAATCAGCAATCAAATGTATCTGAACGACCCTGGAGTTTCCAAATCTAAAAAAATAAGCCCTAAACGATAAAATGATTTAATTTTCTGATTTGATCTGAAACGTCCCTGGACAGTCAGAGCCACAGTACTGCAATACAGTCCTGCTTCCCTGTGCAGTGACCTCTGAAGCACCCTACAATGACCACAAGTGTTCACTGTCACAGGGGGAGTCAGGTGAGGTTTCTGCTCGACTTTGTCCTAGTTTGGCTGTTGTTTGGAAGGTGTGTCTTCTTTTTCTTTTTACAGTCAGATGTGAATGTTGTTTACTTTCATTTCTTATTCATACAGCTGATGGTGCTTATGAGTGTTTATCTGTGCTTGGAAAAAAACAAAACTAAGTAGTTTACATCAAAGCAAGAAAGGCTGTTGATTTATGCATCACACTTGACATGTATCTTTAAGATCTTAAGTGAGACACTGTAACCAATGTAGTCCATTTCCCCACAATTCAGCACAATAACTGATCTTTCTGGTCGAGAAATGTGCTTCACAGAGCAGAGAAGTTAACTAAGGTCAATCTGTTTTCTATTCATTTCCAGGCAGTGGACATACATCTTCTGCAGAAGCATGAATTTATCACTGCACCACACTCGCACATGAAAAGAATCACTGAATTAAAAAAAAAGATCTTACATCTGAGATTACAACCTTGATGGAGTTCATTTGAGAGTGAAAACTTGCTATCAGACAAATCATGAATGCGGGTCAGTTAACATAGCAGACATTAGCCTTTTTATTGAATATTGGATGAAGGCCAGACAGTGAGTGGTCTTCAGAGAAGTTTACAGCTTTACAACTTAGACTGACATTTATTTCCCTTTTAATTGCTCCGTCTGAAATTTGACCCCCATTTAATGACAGCAACATATTTCAGAATAACAATGTCACCCTGTCTTAAAGGAACGGGTCGACATTTTGGGAAATAAGCTAATTTGCTTTCCTGCCGAGAATTAGAAGAGAAGTTCAATACCACTCTTATATTTGTATGGTTAAAATGAAGATTAGCTTAGCATAAAAAATAGAAACAAGAGGAAATAGCTGGCTGTGACCAAAGTTATTTCACCAAAAATAACTACATGGAGAGTTTAGGTTTTACATGGTAGTTTAAACACATTGAAAGTATTTAACATTGTGGCAATAATGCTAAATAAGTATTGCTTGCCATGGAATAAAGTATCACAAAATATTTGTTTTAAAACAGCAACACCCTTCAAAAACATGGACCTGCCAAACCCTACTAGTAACATAACGGCTGTCTTGCATTGTAACCATATCAGATGCTCCAAATATTTTTTTAAAAGATCTCCTTAAACCTCACCTGTTCCGCCCCGTGACCGAAGCGTCCCAGACTGCGAGGACGTGTGGACTCCTCCGAACACAGTCACCCCCTGTGTGGCGCCTGTGTGGAAGTTGTTGTAGTTGGGGATGGTGGTGACCCCGAAGCTGGGGTAGTGCTGCGGCGTGGGGTCGGACCCATAGCGGTACCCCGAGTTGTGTGAGACGCTGGTCTCCCGGTCATCAGTGAGTTTTGCTGCTTCTTTATCCTTACATTGGACACAGCCCATTCTCTACTCTCTGTGGGTGGAGAGAGAAAGAGACAGAGATGAAATTAGTACGTGGGTGAAATAATAGCTCAAAAGCCGTCTCCATTGGGGAAATTATGATACAATGTTCCATTATTTCAGAGCTTCCTCTGAGGGTTACAGAGAGTCTTCTTTCAATTAGGCTGAAATTAAACACGATACTTTAAACTCCATTACTAATCATACTTAGGAACGTAATGTGACAGAGCTGCAGTGTATCACTTTTGTAAATATGTGCATGGATATTTTATGCTGAGAATATCCTGCTTTCAACTTACCCAACACTATAAAAGAATTTAACAGCACTACTTATCATGGTTTACTTTTCCATCTAAGAATTTACACCCAGCCATTGCATTTACAAGCTGGCATGCACTTTATTTTTGTTTTCTTTACAAGGAGCCACACACCCATCTACAGATTCAGTTAAAACGCACAGAGAGGCCCTTAACGGCAAACCGCTCCCTGGCTCTACACAGAGTCTCATACGGAGGACCGGCCTCACTGAAGTTAAGCTAAACCAGTTTCTGTAATGAGTGAGGCGATCGGCTTTGCCAATTAAAAAAAAAAGAGCCTTACCGTCTTTAAAAGACCCAGTTAAACTGGTGCACATTTCAGCTCACCGTGCCCCCCCTTTAAGCCCTGAAAGCTCATGAAGCCACGGCTAGGAAGAGACCGCTGACAGCACTGTTGTCTTTCATCAGCACTAGTGGCCAGCTGAAGGCTAATTGGAAACACACTTGTTTACAGTCGCTGTGGATGGAGAGAAATGGTGCTTGGGGCAAACGGCAGTGTGGCAGGAGACGGAGGAGGAGGAGGAGGAGGAGGAGGAGGAGGAGGGGAAACTATCACATCACTCTTAACCTACGCTTAAAAGATTAAGATCCACATTAACAATACAGTCAGTCGACTCTTGGGTGGTGCCTCTTTTCTGTCAAGAGAGATTTATACAATAAGAAGAATGGTCATATTACTAAAAAAAAATGTGATAATGATAGAGCTGAAACAATTAGTCAGAAAATGAATAATAACAATTTCGCCATCAATTAATCCTTTCACGGTTCCAGCTTCTTAAATGTCCTGGATTTCTTAGTTATCTATAGTAAACTAAATCATTTTTAATGTGGGTCAGACTATTGGACAGACATTTTAAAATGTCAAACAGGATCTGGTAACTTGTGATGGGCATGTTTTAGATCATTTACTGTTATTTTATAGACCAAGAGGTGACAGCATAGCAAACCAAGATGTCCAATATGTCTTGAAAATGATCCTTTGTTATGAAACTAGTTTGCAGCCATCACATTACATTACATTACATTACAGTCATGTAGCAGACACTTTTATCCAAAGAGAGACAAGAAGTGTATTCAACATAGGTATTCAAGAGAACTACTAGTCACCAGAAGTCATAAGTGCATCTCCTTTCTTAAACAAGCATCTTAAAGCATAAACCAGAGCAAAAGTATAGTGCAGAGGCAAATTACTACGAAAACAATAATTGCAACAGACTAATACGAATATAATAAGTGCTACAAACTACTACGAATAGGATAAGTGCAGTAAACTAATACGAATTCAATAAGTGCAGCGAACTGATCACATGAGCTGCTGAAGAACACTGGAGCTTAATGGTTACAAGGAAAGCTACAGAGTATATGACCGACTTGCTTCAGGCCTGTTTAACATTTACCAGCCAGAAACCCGAATGCCTACATCAGAAAAAAGTGCAAACAGATGTGTCACTTGATGCGTGCTGCGAGCACTGCAACAGGGTCCAGGCAAATTTAAGAAAAGTATGTAGTTCAAGACTAAAATCTTGCATCAGTATTTAGCTTTGAAATTGAAGAAAATATTGCGGGTGCTCACATCTGTCATATCAAAAAGTCCATGATGCTTTGTTATCGTCTGTGGACTCAATGCTTGTGGCTACAGCAATAAGAAATAACTATTTTGTGATGTGGCAAGTATACAGTATATCTGTATGTGTTAAATGCAGCCAACAGGTACATGGCAGTATGGAATACATGCCAATACAGAATTCACCTCTTGTGCATTTTCAGTTTCTCAGACCTATATTTGCTCCACACTCATTAACTAACAGAAGAAAAGAGCCACTGCAGAGAGAAGGAGAATCACTGTGATCCATTACTGCCAATAAAACCCCATAAAATACCCAGAAGAAGAAGAAACGACCCGGCGGTAGCATTACAGTATTAGCCCAAAGACCAAAACTGTGAGAATACAGATTAAAATAAAAGGAGGAGGGCTGCTGAGTCTTTGGTAATCCTTCAAATAAACAATCTTCATGGACATTTATATTTACATCTTGTGGTATTTAAAACACATGTCACTACAGTATGGCAGGTATATTAAAATAAAAAATAAAACACAAGTTGAGCCTACAGTTTCCATTTAGGGGGAAAGGCATTCAAAAAGAGTCGAAATAAGAAAAATGAAGTCTGTTTACTATCGTAACATTAACGCAACATTTTCTGGAGCTACCAAAGAATTGATCAATTAGTCAAGACAAAATTGCAAAAGATAACCCACAGTTATCCAGTCCAGATAGCTACATATTCAAATCTTTAACCGCTTTGGTGGAGACTCACAATATTAACAGAACTGACCAGAAAACAGGTAAAGTCTGATTTCTGGTAGATCTTCACTTTAACTGCAGTGATTGAAATGAAAATAGCTCTTCATCTTACTCCTGGAGGGAGATCTCACCTCGTCGTTCAGCCTGTGGGGATTATGAAATTCTTCCTGCTCTTGAAGTTAAAAGACCAGGGACTACCACGGCTTTAACATATCTGTAGGCCAGCTTGTATTGTTTATAAACTTATGTTACCTTTGTGGTATTGATTTTTTTCTGTTTGCACAGTGTTTGCTCAGTAAACATTTGCATATGAAATCATATATGTGATGGGACTGTAGTTTCTGGATAAGGGCTATAAAAAATACTTTTAGCACGAATTACCAATCCCCGCCCTAGAAATAATAGAAAGATTCAGATGATGACATTGCAGCCACCGGGCTTGCTCCTTGCCTGGGTATCATATGACCACCTCAGCCTGCAATAACACTCCTCACACTATTTCCGTACCTAAATGAACAGCCTGCCTCGTAGAGGACCGAACTGGGGACAGGATTGTCGCTACGTGGTGTGTTGTTGTTGTTGTAACAGTTAATAGCAAAAAGGCTGAGATGTGGAAGAGTGGGAGTACAGACAGAGCTGTCATATTAAAACTCCTCATCTTGATTGGTTCAAGATGTACTCTGAAATCTGATTTGATGTCTTGCCAAATCTGTTGAATGGTATTAGTCAAACCTGCCACAAGATTCCTTCACATCAGGAAGTGAAGAATGGAAAGACATGAAGACACAATATTATCTTAACACAAAGTAACAGGAAAGGGTTAGTGACACTACATCAATCCCAGCTCATGGGCTCAACTGAAAATTAATTTCCCTAAACAGCGGCCTTTATTTTGATGCTGAACTAGCACAAGTGTTAATCATCTACAGTAACACAGAGAGCTGGGAGCCATAATGACATTTTCTGTCATTTATAGTCTGCGAGATCAATAAAGTAAATTAAAAGGACAGACATGTCAGGGTCGCACAGCGTGACTGATGGATTACACAGCAGTCAGGCCTGAGAAACAGACATATGTGCGGTCTGAAAAAAACAAGAAATGTGGACTGCTATAACAATAAAGAGCTCTGTGTTAATTCATTATAGAGCTGCAATAGTCTATAATAATAATAACAAAAATAGACAACAGACAAAACAGACTACTAAACAAAAAATGGCATTATATACTTTTCAATGAAATGCTTTGTTTTATCTGACCACCAAGATAAGCAGCTAATTCTGACATTTAAGAAGAAGGAGCCCAGGAATTCTTGTCATTTCTGCTTGAAAAATAACTCCAATGAGAACACACTATTTAACCTTTGAAATTTGACTTACAAATTGTGCTCAATGGGTAATCACATCTAAGAGAGCCTTCTTTATCTAACCCAGATGAACTCGCACATCTCCACAGCGTACAATCATTTTGCAATTCAACACAGCCATTTAACAAGACAAGCTCTGTTCCATTTGAAGTGCGGGGGGTCCCTTTACACTCAGATCATTGACATGGCACAAAACAAGGTCAAACATACCACACCCTGCCTACTGATGCCGCACTCGCAACCACCTTTTTCAACTCTGAAATACAACTTTCTGTTCATTCAGCAAAGAAAAGACGTCAAAGAGGATCATTTTTTTCTGTTGTGTGGCATTTGAATGCGTATAAAACTCACTTCTGTGTTTGCTGGATTTGGTACAACTGTGACAATCCGTCCTTATGGCTGCCGTTCTCTGAATAGTTACAATATTTGCTTGTGTTGGACAACTGAGTTCATTCAGTGTATCAACAACAAGACAATGGCATCATTTCACTCTGCTACAAGATTATCTGTACAATGAGACACAGTGTTAAAGCATTCAAAGCATTCTTCTCGCACTGAATGAACAGAGCTGGTTACAAAACCCACAGCTGAGCTTCATACAGTATGTACGTGTGGGTTTAAGCCTCAACTGTGTTTTAGTGTCACAATGTTCACAGTTAAGTATGTTGAGTCATGTTGTTAAATCACAGAGCCCATTGTAAATGCTCATTCAGTCAGTGAGATGTGTGACTAGTAGATGAATATTTTCCAAATGGCAGAAAAGGGCATATTAGAAAAACATGATTCTCCTTTCCCCCCCAACAAACAGGAACATATTCCTGATGCTTCTGCCTGTCACTCTCAACTCTGTTTTATTAAATGGTTCTTTCCAGATCTCGTGCCAGTGGAGGGCAATGGTCGATGTACGAATCCACTGGAAATAATGATGTGGTGGGTCTACAGCAATGGAGATTTGGAGAGTGGAGGTTTTCTGGTTGTACTGAATAGTTGTTAGAAAACTGAGAGCTGTATGTAGAGCATCAACAAATCGATAAGTAGATGAAGAAAACGCTAGCTGGCAACTATTTTGAGGACGAAGTTATCTGAATACTAAGCAAAACTCTGGTGTCAGATTCTCCAATGTGATTATTTGCGCCTCTTCTTTGTTTTATAGCATTATAAACTGAATACGTTTGTATTTTGGATTGCTGGTCGCACTAAACAATACATTTGAATCTGTCATGTAGGACTCTGGGATAACACTCCAGGATGGATATTTTTGTAACCTAGTAATTATTCGATTAATCAATATCAGAAAACAGTGAAACTAGAGCCCAAGGTGATGCCCTCAAATTATTTGTTTTGTCTGATCAACAGTCCAAACCCTAAAAATATTCAGTTTACAATTATGTTCAGCTTCAGCTACAATCAACTTCAGAAATGTCAATCAAATCAATTAACTAATTGTTGCAGCTCTAAATGAAAATAACCATTAGTTGCAGCTCTACTGTGGTTGTGTGTGTGTGATGTCTGCTGACTGACAGACAAACAGCAAAACAACTACTAGATAGCGTGTAAATGAACACATTTTAGTTTAACCTAAGTAATCTTTTAACCCCCTCCTGGGCTAAATATTTCACCTTTGTGATGACATCAATTGAACCTAAAATCCTAACGTCACGAGTAGCAGCTTATGAGACAGTGTGACATATAAGTAGGCTAAACTGTATGGACAGAAAGAGCCTGAAGGGGAATATATATGGTCCATCAACCTTAATATGCAACTCCTTTCATTCAGAATTCATACACATCACGCACGCCAGAGGTGTAGTCATTCATGGAGCAATGACAGGATGAATACTCAGAGCTTCAGGCTGCAAACCAACACACAAATACACAACTACTGCCTAGCCTAACTTATTACACATGGATAAAACAGAGGCTTTGGCTTTCAGCATCCACTGCCTGCATCATCCCCTGTGTTTGCCAGCAAGATGGATGGCTGCCCCTCCACACACATCAGATAACCCAATTAGGACAGCTTTAATTGGATATTTAACAGCGTGGCAATGCAATTAGCTCAAATCATATGACCATTATTAGGGGGTGAATGCCTGCAGGGCCATGGTGGCGTTCATGTGTGTGTGTGTGTGTGTGTGTGTGTGTGTGTGTGTGTGTGTGTGTGTCTGTGTGTGTGTGTCTGTGTCTGTGTGTGTGTGTGTGTGTCTGTGTGTGTGTGTGTGTGTGTGTGTGTGTGTGTGTGTGTGTGTCTGTGTGTGTGTGTGTGTGTGTGTGTCTGTGTGTGTGTGTGTGTGTGTCTGTGTGTGTGTGTGTGTGTGTGTGTGTGTGTGTGTGTGTGTGTGTGTGTGTGTGTGTGTCTGTGTGTGTGTGTGTGTGTGTGTGTGTGTGTGTGTGTGTGTGTGTGTGTGTGTGTGTGTGTCTGTGTCTGTGTGTGTGTGTGTGTGTGTGTGTGTGTGTGTGTGTGTGTGTGTGTGTGTGTGTCTGTGTGTGTGTGTGTGTGTGTGTGTGTGTGTGTGTGTGTGTGTGTGTGTGTGTGTGTGTGTGTGTGTGTGTGTGTGTGTGTGTGTGTGTGTGTGTGTGTGTGTGTGTGTGTGTGTGTGTGTCCTCAGTGGTCAGCTCTTCTCTGCAGCGCATCCATCCCTGTTACTGCTGCAACACAACAGCCTCCTCTCTCCACAACCACAGCACTGTTAGAGACCTCCATCCGTCAGAACATCCACCTCCACCTGCAGGATGACTGGTCTGACTGCATCGACAGACTGGTGTTATTGTATCTCCTCTCTCTCTCTCTCTCTCTCTCTCTCTCTCTCTCTCTCTCTCTCTCTCTCTCTCTCTCTCTCTCTCTGTAGAGATGAATCCACGCAGACAGGACGAGGCTGTGCACCATTGAAACAGGAGAGAGACAGAGAGACAGAGAGACAGAGAGAGCGTTCTTACCGCAGGAGATCAGATTAATCCATTAATCCATTAGTGTGCAGAGGCCCTTCGTGTTCTGCTCTCTGTGTGTTTCCTTCACATTAGGAGAGAATAGAGGTCCGTCCTGCTCCAGATGATGACGACCAGCCAAGCTCACAACAATAACAGAGCTGTTTCCGGTTCACCCTGTCAGAATAAAGCTGTTAGTCTCATATGAGAGTATTGTTATGCAGCAATAGAATAAATAACCCATGCTGTCATAATGCAGGTTTCACCACATGAGTATGATTATGTTGAGCACGCTCAGTGCATGCTTTCTAAAGGACTAACTTCTGTGCTTTTATTTTGACCTGCAAGTTCCGTTTTACTTTCCGGTTTATCTCCTGACGTCATGACGCAGCTGTGACGTGTGATGCGGTTCCACACCGACACAGAGCTGTGATTGACAGCTCTCTCCTCCAGTAACAGACCACAGTGCTGGTGGGACTGGAACACAGAGTGTGATATTATATTATTATTATTATTATTATTATATTTCCTTTATTGGGGGAAATACACATACTATACAACTACACAGACAATAAATACACATACTATACAACTACACAGACAATAAATACACATACTATACAACTACACAGACAATAAATACACATACTAAATACATACTATACAACTACACAGACAATAAATACACATACTATACAACTACACAGACAATAAATACACAGACAATAAATACATACTATACAACTACACAGACAATAAATACACATACTATACACTACACAGACAATAAATACACATACTATACAACTACACAGACAATAAATACACATACTATACAACTACACAGACAATAAATACACATACTATACAACTACACAGACAATAAATACACATACTATACAACTACACAGACAATAAATACACATACTATACAAATACACAGACAATAAATACACATACTATACAACTACACAGACAATAAATACACATACTATACAACTACACAGACAATAAATACACATACTATACAACTACACAGACAATAAATACACATACTATACAACTACACAGACAATAAATACACATACTATACAACTACACAGACAATAAATACACATACTATACAACTACACAGACAATAAATACACATACTATACAACTACACAGACAATAAATACACATACTATACAACTACACAGACAATAAATACACATACTATACAACTACACAGACAATAAATACACATACTATACAACTACACAGACAATAAATACACATACTATACAACTACACAGACAGGGCCACAGGTCTGTAGTCGTTAATAGGCGAACTGTCCGTTTGTGTTCCTGTGGTTAGAGCTGTCTTCACATTCTCAATGAATGTGTTTAAATGGGAATAAAACACACAGCGTGCACACAGAGAGAAACACATTTTTAATTAGAGCCAAAATAAATGTATTTAACCATTCTAAGTGGATTTATATTTATTTATTTTTTAAATCAAACTGAAATCAACAACAGGTGAATTTCCTCTAAGCATGAAGGGCAACTACCTGCTGATATGGAATTAAAACTAGGGAGGAATTAGGGAGGAAAAAACTCTTGGTAGCTTTTTATTTCAGGTAATATTCATGTGATAAACTTCTCTCCCCGTAAGCTTCCAGAGGTCTCCTTCTGTATCAATAAACGCATCAGCAACAGGCCGCCTCTGAGGGATGATTCTGGTTGCAACAATTAGGGCAAACAATTCCCCAACCATAAAATGTGTTATTTTGGATACGTCACAAGGATTTACAGCAATTTAAACCAGCAAAGGAATCATCATAATGAATTACAAAGTTGACCTCTGACCTCAATTCAGTTATTTGTCTTTCAGTCTTGCAGCAGTTTAAACGGTGGCCAGACTTTAAGAAATCAAACATGCAGGTTTATGCAGGCCCCAGTTATCAATCATTTTAATTATTGTATGATCAGTTAATTTTTTGAATTAATCAATTCATCTTTCATCTATTGAGTATCAGACAATAGTGAAGATTGTCCATCACAGTTCCCAGAGTACGAGGGGATGTGTTCAAATGTTTGGTTTTGCACTGCAAACAGTCCAAAACCTAAATATATATAATTTAAAAAACAGGAAAAATCTATAACAAATGGACATGTGTACCCTTATATATAAAAGAACATCTCAACTGTGGTAGAGGCTCATAATAAAAAAGGTGCTGAATAGAAAGACAAATCTTTTGTTTTGTTTTAAGCACACACAGAAACAAAAACAAAATGCAAAAAAAATGTTTTTCAGTTGTGTGTGTTTATTTAAAGATGAGGCCATTAAAGGGTTAAATCTGACATGATTTAAAGTGAGAAATGTAATGGAAACCTTTGGCATGTGTAAGAGTTTGTGTTGATTTGGGCCTTTCTATAAGTCAATTTGGTGACACACACACACACACACACACACACACACACACACACACACACACACACACACACACACACACACACACACACACACACACACACACACACACACACACACACACACACACACACACACACACACACACACCACACACTGCCCCCTTCATATAGGATCCTGACATGACGCAGTATCTTCATGACAGGTGAGTCTTTCTGTCTGAATGTCTGGGCTGCTTGGTGCTTGTTGAAAACACTTCATGCCGGCTGGCTTTGTCCTCAGGTTTACATATTCATGGCAGCTCACCATAATAACCACAGCTTTGCATGTACTCAGAATAAGACAACAATGAGCGTGGCCTAGTTAGCCTGACGGAGAGAGGGTGGGTGAAAGAAGTCACCCTAATCCTCCAACTGTTGTCTTCTGTTTTAAACTCACTCTCACCCTACTTCTTCCACAACCAGGAGTCGTGTTCTCAAAAGCCCCTCGACGTGCAGCTTCATCCTTGGAGCCATTTTGGACCGGTAACCATGGAGATGTGGGTCATGCAGCGATGGCAGAGGGATGATCGTGGCTGGCGGTGGAGTCAGAGCACTGCAGGCTGCTCGAGCAGAGGGCCATAAACTCTCATTATATGTGGGTCACTGGGATGCTCCAGCTGCAGCAAGCAGACAAGATGCTATTATGCAAGAAGAGGGATGAGGGAGGTTGTGGGCACGGGGGGGATAGTTCAGGGACGCCTGCGTACCAAGTGAGACATGGACGGGAGCGTGTGAGGTTTAACACAAGATAGCTGAGCAGTTCTTTCTGAGCTCAGCTGTTCAAAACATGCTGTTGTTTTGGCACTTGCATATCAATTTAAGAGTTGTGATAAACAACGTCTTAGGCCCTATCTGTTGCAGATACATTTAACTATAAATAAGGTAGCTATGTTTTACAATCTACAAAAAGAAGTAATTATGTTATAGGCTGTATTATTGCACAATGTATTGTACATTACAGTAATAATAATTAAGCCTTTATTAGTCCCACAATGGGGAAATTACAATTCTCTGCATTTAACCATCCCGGAGGAGCAGTGTGTACATATGATTATAATATTATATATACACTTACTGTAGCATGGCCAGCACATGTGCCAGGGAGAGAATGAATATCTCTTAATAAAAACTGGATGTCATCTTCGTGTAAAATGAAACGTTGGCCATTTTTGTAGTTTTTGTGAATCTAATTGTTTATTCTAGTGTTGGATTATCAGATATGTTCTGGGATATTCCCTGGTGGAAATCAGCATCTGGTTTCCTGTCAGACTCTTTTAACCCTCGGTCGTTCTGTAGGGAACTGTAAATGGACATAAAGAAGTATCTGGCCGTGTTGTTGTCTCTCCTATTGTCCAGGACCCCCCCACTCGTTTGGATCCGGACTTGTGATTGGTGGAGCCGGGTGTGTGTGTCGTCATAGTCATTCATCAGGGCGTTGTGCTCCAGTCCCTCATTCCAAACTCCGCTCGACAAAAAATTGGAAGAATTCTCGTTTCTTTTGCGTCTTTTCCTCATTTGTCTCCTCAGGTTCTCCTCAGGTTCTCCTGGTTCTCCTGGTTCTCCTCGTTCCCACGTCGGGCTGATCCTCCGGTCCGGTAGCAGAAGAAGAGTCTCTGCTGGAAGCGTTGCGCTCTTTGTTCATTCATCTGATCGCTCGGGTTCCTTTGTTGCACCAACAAGCATAAGCATAAGCATGGGAGCACAGGCGTCCAGAGCCGCAGGAGAGCAGGAGACAACCGCAGGAGACCAGGAGACAACCGGGAAGTCCGCCGGACAGGTGGGTCAGGAGCAGGGTTAACTATGAATATAAGTCTTAATCTGAGTCTTAATCTGAGTCTGAATGATCACACAGAGGCTCGATGGCTCCATGTTCCCTGCAGACACA
Organism: Anoplopoma fimbria; assembly: GCF_027596085.1. Classification (NCBI taxonomy): domain Eukaryota; kingdom Metazoa; phylum Chordata; class Actinopteri; order Perciformes; family Anoplopomatidae; genus Anoplopoma; species Anoplopoma fimbria. The sequence continues at coordinate 25,579,293 of NC_072463.1, read as the reverse complement.
CCACCGGCCACCGGCGTGCAGGGAAAGTGGCCACATGTGATGTTATATTGTATATAATGTTATAATGTTATATTAACCCATAGCATTTCTATGTGTAATATAAGTATCTTATTTAAAATCTCAGTATTGATGCATTACAATGAAACAGGAATAGCTTTTAATTGATCTTTTCAATGTGAACATTAGGCTGCACAGCTCATCTGTCCAATGCATAGTTTAAACATCTGTTTATTTAGATTAGGTTTGTGATTGGTTTATAGCTGTGGTTCTGAGGTTTATCTCCTGCACAGTGCAGGTTCATGCATGTGGCTGCTGGGTGTGTGTGTGTGTGTGTGTGTGTGTGTGTGTGTGTGTGTGTGTGTGTGTGTGTGTGTGTCTCTGAGGCCATTTTAAACACACCACGCCTTTGTTGAGATTGAAGAAGGGGCCACGTTGTTCTGCACGCACAGCCCTCACAACCAACACACCATAAACACACAGCACAGAGCACGATGATGGGAGTACATTATAACCATATTAACACGTTTTGGTTTACAAAACAGGTCGTTAAAAAAGGGAAAAATCCCCAAATTCCCATGTTGTCTCCACACTATGCCACCTGGCGGATCCCGGTGGTACTGCAGTCTAACCGACTGGCCTACTGCTGAGAGCCACAGATCTGTCGTCACTCTCCTAGTAACAGATGCTGCTGCAGTTTTGGATCTATTTTTCTATTGGTTACCAGCAGTCAGTGCATTGATTAAACTCCATGGCACCAGATGTGGCAGGGGGTTGTCTCATACACACATGTTCATATGTTGGCCTCAGATTCATGATTACAGATCAACATAGTCTCAACTCCTTAAACAGCACGTGATATGCATGTTTGGAAACATTTTTTTTAAATTCCGTTTCTTTCCAGGAGAATGGCCACGCCAAGACCAATGGGGATACCTCTCCAGCTACAGAGGAGGCCAACAAAGCTGATGTGCAGGCCAACGGTAGCACTCCTACTGAGGAGGCGCCAAAAGATGAAGGCGAGAAAGTAGAGGTTGCTGAGGCCAATGGCGAGAAGGAGCCTGCCGCTACAAACGGAGAGGCCTCTGCCAAGCCCGAGGAAGGCACTCCATCCACCAGCGAGGACGGCAAGCAAAAGAAGAAGCGTTTCTCCTTCAAGAAACCCTCCTTCAAGCTCAGCGGCTTCTCATTTAAGAAGACCAAGAAAGAGTCTGAGGAGGGAACCGAGGAAGAAGCAGCAGAGCCGGCCGAAGGAGAGAAAGCGGCAGCAGAGGAGGCGGCAGCCGGCGAGGAGGCCAAACCAGCTGAGGCCGCTGAAGAGGGAGCCAAGGAGGCTGAAGCTGAGAAGCCAAAGGCTGAGGAGGAGGTGAAGGCAGAGGAACCAGCAGCAGCAGCAGAAGGTGGAGAGGAGAAACCAGCCGAGGCTTCACCTGCTGAGCCAGAGACGGCCGCCAGTCCAGAGGCCGCCGCCGCCGCTGAGTAATCCTGCTGAGCCAGACACCGGAACGAAGGAGGAGCACGTCTGAAGGAATGCGAGGACTTGTCTAAAACCAGGGATTTTTTTTGTTTCTTTTTTTTGTTGGTGTTTGTTTACTATTCTGCAACCATCTCATCCATAATGACTGCAAGATCCTTGGCAGTGATGGACAGGAGGTGTACTGGAAAGTGTGCTGCTTCCTCACTGCCCATCGGTGCTTGCATGTGTGACATTGGCTGAGTGTGAAAGTATGAATGAGAGTGTGAATGTTTTTTTTCTCTACATGAAACCATGACTGTGTTGACACGTTGCTGAATTTGACATATTTTATCAAAGTATTTGGTGCTGGGCAATTGGATGTAGCAGCTAAAGCTGTGTCTGCAAGATTTGACACATTGTGATATTTAAAGGGAAAAAAAGTCCTAAACCAAGTCGTAAATGTTGTCTTTGCAGTGCACAGTTGTTTACAACTCTTAAACTCAAACGCTCCTGTGGACACAAGCATTCCTTAATGAAGTAGATTTAGTTAACTGTCAAAGCAGTAGGTGCTCATCACTCCCCATTAGATTCCACCATTTCAAAACTCTGTAGTAATGCACGTTGTATAGACTTTGATATTACTGGTTTTATGACTGAGATGTACCTAAATGACTGAAGTTTTTAACAGATTACCCATTGTAAATGAAGTTTTTCTTGTTTTTCACCATTTGTAAGATTGAATAAAATTGGGAGATGTTTTAAGCAAATTTTGCATCAAGCTGTGATTACGCCACTTGAAAATCGACTTCAGAAAGCACACAAATTTGGGGTTTTGGGTGAAATATTTGAACGGCATCTTTTTTTGTATATAATGAGGCTTCAATTTATTCAACGTGGAATGTCACATTGCCTACAAACTGGTTATAGGTGTTCAGTTTAATTTCCTGTGAGCACTGATGAAGAATAAAGGAATTAAGTGGCACCCTGAGCTCATTTATTCACAATGTTAAGCATCAAATGTACCTCCTATTAATCTGGTAACTGAATATGGATTGAGAGGTTTGGTAGTGTATGAGATCAGACCCTGGAGGAAGAAATGCTCACATTGGTTCTTTACTTTACAGCGCCCTCGTGTGGTGCATTATAGGAAAACAGTGTATAGAGAAGCATTTTAGACCCCAAAATAATTATAATCAGATTGTGTAATTGCAATAATCACATCAAGATAAAATACTGCACAAGCTCTAGGTAGAACAAATGCTACCTTTTCAAGAATTTTCACATAAAAAGAGGACACCAATCAAATTCAGTTTTTGAATTTAAGTCAAAGCAATGACAAAATGGAAGTGAACTCTACCTTCAGACCCCAGTCGTCACATTCTTAAATGTATGTTATGATCCCAAACATTTCTTTCTCTTCACCAGCCTAATTTGCAGAGGGATAAATTGAGATGCGCACACTGACCCTGCAATATTTTTAGGAAATAATACTTTAATTTTATATAGCGCTTTTCTAGGTACTCAAAGACGCTTTACATAGGGCGAAGACAAACAAAACAAAAAAGAACACAAAGGAGCAAACAGAACATTTTAGTAAAAAAGAAAACTGGAGAAGCTGTGCGGAATGAGTCAAGTAGTGGAGGGTAGGGAGGGAAAGGGAGCAGGGTTAGCAGGTGAAGGCGGGTTTGAAGAGGTGGGTTTTGAGGGCGTGTTTGAATGATGATAGGGTGGGAGCCTGACGGATGTGGATGGGGAGGGCGTTCCAGAGGGAGGGAGCAGCAACTGAGAAGGCCCTGTCACCCCAGGTCCGGCGCTTGGTCCTGATGGTCTTCAGAGTGTTTGCGCCGGCGGACCTGAGGCAACGGGTGGGGGCGTGGAGGGGGAGGAGGTCTGAAAGGTAGGGAGGGGCCAGGTTGTTGAGGGCTTTGTAGGTGGTGAGTAATATTTTAAAATGACTAACTCAAAGAACAGCCACAGCATAATTATAAAAATAAGATTCAGGGGAGGTTGTTAGCTGCTGGTTTTGCATCATAAATGTTAGGGTTTTGTTTTAGTATCAACTGCAGCACATACCTAACTGCTGCCTGCCCTAACCATGGACGTGTTGTTGTTCCTTACACCAAACCCCATACAAACACCAGACTCTTTTAAGAGTAAAGTACATTGCTGCAATCTTCTCCAGGGTGTTTTTAGTCACCCACATCTGCACCAACGCTCATTTCAAAAACCCTCTATTTCCTTTGCACCCAGTTTAACCCAGTGTACTGCAGCTCAGACCACCGCAAGATGGGTGTGTTTTACACATAATATTTCCATTTCTGCGTCCTGGTCTACATGTCCATCTTGGTCAGGTCGTTGAGGGATTTCCTGCTCATTTTGGCCTCCTGTGTGCCTCACATACAGTATCCCATAATGCCACACACCACTCTTCATCCTCCATCCTAAGTGTCTTCAGGTTCTTTCTAGTCAAATCAGAATCAGAATCAGCTTTATTGGCCATGCATGCGTATAAATTTGACTCTGGTTACTTAAGCTCGCTGGTACACAGAAACAAACCGATAAACAAAAAACAAGGAGATCCAAGAAGAAAAAAGGATAAACATCGACTATTGTGTACACAGAAATATAAAATGCAAAATTATATATATGAAGATAAAACTCACAAAAAAACCAACGACAATGAAATTTAGATAAATGATTACAGTGTAGAGAAAAGAGATATACAAATAAATGCAACCATGTGTGCCTGCTTAAAAAATAAAAAAATAAATATCAAAGTAAAAAATATTCCTTTGAGTGCAACAGATAATTTTGGAGTGTGGCTTGTGGAGTAGACCAGAGGCAGCGCTCCGTCTCTGTTCCTGTCGGTCCCACCTCATGCACCAACCGCAGACGTCTCTCTGAATGGTCGTCCCCTCAGACGGCAGTCCCCGGCGGTTTCCCTCACCCAGCTTCCTCTCTCTTCTGTCCCTCGAGGCCCCTCACCAAACCACCATCCCGTTCGCTCTACCAGGGAAGATCAAACAGCCGCTGCCCTTCCAGAGGACCATCCCTGTCCCTCATCCCACACGCTGACTATTTTCAGCACACCCGTATTCAGACTTGCATGGTAGAGTAGCTCTTGTAAACTTTGGCTCTAAAGCAGGCAGCCAGTGGCCATCATGTGGGGAGAAATTTAAACTTTACGATCCTCATCCATCTCAGCTTCTATACATGGACCAGTGGTGTGGTAGTAACTAGGTACATTTACTCAAGTACTGTACATAAGTCATTATTTCAATGTTATGTTACTTTATACTAGACTTTAAATTAGAAATATTGTACTTTGCATCATGTTTATTTGACAGATAAAGTGACAGCTTACTACAGACAGAACAAAAATATAAAATATGAGGCCTTGTTATAGTTTAAATAAAGAGACTGTTTACCTAGGCATCATGCACCTGGCTCTACTGAAAAGTCTGAATTCAAGAGTGCAAACCCTTTTACATGAGCTTTTCTGCTTATATTAGTGACATTAAGGGGAGATTCCTGATAGGTGTACTGTTACGTTTTAAACTCTAGTATAATTTGTTGGGTTATTGCTACTTTAACTTATACAAAATAATTGTTGTTCTACATCTGGGACTCATTAATAAGAGATGTTTGTATATGTTATATCATACTGTGATTAGTCCATGTCCAGGCTATGTGTTGCTTGTATGCTAGCATCCCTTATTAAGAGTTTTTGACTATCTTATCTACTTTTTATATATTGGCAGTCATGTAATAATAATCCCCTAATGTCTTAATGGATCTTTAAATCACAGCTGTAGAGGAAGGCTAGTAGAAAGGTTTTACTCTTAGTTTGTATCCTGTTGCAAACATAAGTGATGGCAAGGTGGGAAAGTAAACATACAAGCCATACCTAAATTAGACTCATTTTGAGGCTCCCATACTGGAAAGCATCCACCCAAGGGTTCTTGATCCAGACAGTGAATCCCAACCTGCCCAAATGGGCATTACTCTTTAGTTGACCTCTAACCCCAATGCATTAGAGGGCAGGTTAAATATTTTTTTACAGAAGATTAATCAGGTTTTTTGTACAATGCTTACATAAAATACAGAGTCAAACTAGATTAAAGAGGACTATTCAGTGTGTTAATGTAAGGATATTAAGTTAAATGTTCAGAATTATTTAGGTAACATTGAAAAAAGTACTTCTGAGACAAAATATTTTTAGACATCTTTTATTTTGGTCATTATGCTTTACATGACATAATGCATGTTCAGGGATATAACGTTGTTGCTGGTAGTTTGTGTTTGTATGACAGTATTCTGGTGACTTGTTTCATCATAACGGTCAATTTGACCATTACCATTTCACAATATTCAAGTCACATACAAGGATAACAGTTACAACATGGTGCACAGAAAGTATTTGTGTACTTTTAATAAGATTATTGGTCACCCAAACAAAAACAAGTAAAAAAAAAAAAAAAAAACAGACAAACATTGAGTTAAGAATCACCAGTTGAAGTCAATATTAAAGAAACAGAGTGGAAAAAGAAAAATCAGGACACAACACAGTTATAACACCTCAATTTCACATGCTGTCTCTGTTACATAAGCTCACTGGTAACTTTGTGGATTGCTTCCCCCATCCCTGATCACCTGTTTTCATAAATTAGTTTTCCTGCTTCTAAGCACCTATTTCTTGTAGTTTTCAAGTCGAGATGCTACTATTCCTCAAAAAAGGGTGAACTGCCTGTCTGTTTGTTTGAGGGAAAATGAACAGGGAGTTTACTTTAGTTTGAGAAATAGATTGCAAATTTAGTTGGTTGGCTTTTGGGAACTACTGTATCAACCTATCACGTTGAAGCAATGAGGAACCCAGAGAAAGAGCAGTGGACATTCTCGGCGGCAAAGACACCGTTGGCCTCCTCATCAGGGATCTGGACGTAGACTGTGTCCTGCTCATCCAGCAAGAGGACAGCACTACCG